>NW_017263691.1:243056-293753 GCF_001662655.1 Pseudogymnoascus verrucosus
CCAGCTCGCGAGCTGGCCGATCTTACGGTTGGGCCGGAACATATATAATTTGACGACAAAGACGAGGTATCGTGCTTTGAAAACCTATCGCGGTGTTACCTTGTTAGTTTGTTCACATTAACAGCCCGGTGGCTTAGAACCCGTAATAAACAATGGCGACATTTGGACTTCATGCTATGCATATTAATGAGGATTCAATTTTAATCTGCAAAGTGCGCATTTGACGTTTAGAAAATTAGGCCTCGGCTATAACGAGGACTCCGGTCCATTGGTAGCCAATATGAGTTAAACCGTATTTATAACCCGGAATCTATCTGATCAACGACGTTATGCCCACTATATTGCCACCAGTCTCGACAGGTCTGCGCCATGATCGACGGGATTTGGCACTCGGTGATCAAATCAGGGCGTTCCTAGGTTCTCTTTATCAGCCAAGTTCGCGCCATCCATTAGTACAAAGCGACAAAATAAAGAGTTGTTTAGCAAGGAATAGTGGTTATAACTCACCATAACGTTCATAGACAGCCCATCACTAATATGCCAAGCGACATGACAATGGAACGGCCACACCCCAGGATTATCGGCCAAGAAATCAATCACCACATAACTCGGTTTGCCCGGACTGGGATACCCCCAATCGATGATGTGTGTGTCCCTTCGCTGCGGGTTCTCGGGCCGCGTGATGACTCCGTCCCATTCCCCCACCCCCTCAGCGATGACCCAGAAGCTATGGCCGTGGAGGTGCATGGGATGCATAATGGGGATTCGGCTGCGCACGATGAGGCGGATCGAGGTGCTATTACCAAAGTTGTAGACGTTCCATTGCGGGTCGTCGGGGTAGGAGGTGTTGCCTAGCTTTGCGAGGAGAAGTATTGGGTGGCTGAGATTTTGTGTTAGGAGTTGTGAGGAGTGAGTGAGTAGGTGGACTATAGGGTGTGGAATAGGGAGTATTTAACTCACTCAAAGTTAGCTCGGAAAGACTGGTTGTTTATGGTCCACAATTCACTGCCTGTGGCATTAGTTTGGAAGTCAATGTCGACTATCTGCGTAAAGTCAGGCTCAGGAGGAGGCGCCATAACAAAAACAGGCTTCGTCATATTAAGAGGGTCGTTTGAGCAACTCGTCTCATTGTAAACTGTAGCTTTGGATGTTGGCGTAGTGGAATTGTCAGATTCCTCATAGTGGATTATAGCGAGAGCATGAGGCTGGTTGGTATTGCTACATCTCTTGCTAATGTCGCTTCTCATCCAGAATGATTCTGTAGGGCGGCCCGTTCCTCTAACGAGAACGTCACTACGCTGCCCAACTCCAAGCGTGATAACATCTGTTTCATAAGGTTTAATAGGCACGTAGTCGTTAGCAATTACTGTCATGGTGTGGCCATCGATAGTAAATCTCTGGGTCCCCTCTGATCCAGAGTTAATAAGACGTAGTCGGTGTACCTTTCCAGACACCAATTTGAACCTTGATAAGCTAGCATTAGGCGTGCAATTTGTTTTCGTGAGAGAGCAGTCATAATCCATCTTGCCATTAATGAGATTGTTGTCTGAATTTGGAACAGCTCTGGTTCCTATGTAGCGCTTAACAAGCTCGAAATAACCCGTGTGGTAATGGTCAGACTAGCTAAGTAAGCCACTTGTTTCTGAACAAGAATTCGATCACGTACCAGAAGTATAGGTCCAAGGTCATAATCATAATGTGTATGAGCAGGTCCGTGGATTATCATAGCCCCAAAAATCCCGTCTGCGTACTGAGCGCTGTAGTGAGAGTGATACCAGCTTGTGCCATAAAGGCCCGCTTGAAACGTATACGTGAACGAGCTCCCTGGTGCAATAGGGCATTGAGAAACTATTAGTTACGTTAATATAATGCGATTTACATCAAAAACTAGCAATATTACCTGATGGTATACCATCAAACCAAGGTGTCTGATCTTGATGCAGACCATGCCAATGGAGACTGGTTCCTTCTTCAGGACCTGTGATATTATTTGTCACTGTTATCTGTCCAATTTAGTGAGTTTGATGCTGCAACTAAACTCAGTGATCTCACCTGAAATGTATCTCCCCAGTTCGCTTCAATAGTCGGACCAGGAAATTGTCCGTTGATTAGTATACCATTTTTTTGGACGCCATCTGGTGCTAGGGTGCCGCGCTCAATGACAAAATTATATGGGCGGATTTTTCCAGTATACGGAGCATGGCGGGGATCTGTGAGATTCGTTGTCGCCAGTCCCCATGGAAGTCCATAAGGTAAGGGCTTCTAACCATTAGAAAGTGCCGAAAGCACGAGAGGGAGACTTACGCCGTCCGTTAGAAATTTGGGCATGTAAGGAGCAGACAGCGTGCCTAATAGAGAGTGTCCTAGAAAACAATGTATAATCAGTTTCCATTATCTTAGTTGTAGAAGTCTAAACGCCATTAATACCATTTGTAGCGACTTGCGGCAGAGAAGCTATTAAATTTGCCGAGTCGAAGATGGACCGGAAGGAGAACTTCATATCGACGTATTACTCTGGGAAGAGCGAAAATAATCCACAACAACAGAGATCTGAAAAAAATAAGATTCCCAGGTGATGCCATTGATTAAAAATATACATAGTCGTGAGCAGTCCTTATAGCTACACCTGTAGAAGAAAATGGGTTAAGACAATCTAGGATCGGCTATGGCTCCGTCGTAACAAATAAACGTTGCCAAGAGACACAGTAGAGAGTCGGGCCAATAAACACCTATGATAATGTAGGATGGCTATGAAACTGTCTCAATAACCGCTGAACACGGAGAGACAGGAGTTAAGACAATAAACACCTGCAACACCTGTCTCCAGTTGCGCTACACAGCCCAACATGAAACAAAAAATATGTGCGAATTCCGCATCCAGTACTCATATCACTCCGCAGTGCGGAGTGATATGAGTACTAGATCCGGAGCCACCGCAGTTACACTTCATGGCTTGTCCGCTCACTCAACTCACCTGTAGGCATCCAATATCGCTGTGCAATGCGTCGTAGTCGAGGTCAGATGGGTGAGGGAAGGTGAGACATCCAGTAAATGTCATTTGATGGATATATCAAATGGCATTTACTGGATGTCTCACCTTCCCTCACCCATCTAGGGGGATAACCGGATTGTCATGAGGCATCAAAAACATAAGGGTGGCGACGCTCACCCAGTAGTCTAAATGGCACCGTCCTAAGTATTAATCCACTTCAAGCTTGAGATCGGTGGATTAGTAGTTGGGTGGGTGACCACCAGCGAATACCCTCTGTTGTATGTTTTTGTCATTTTCTGTCATTTTCTGTCATTTTTTGTCGTTTTGTCTGTCGAAAGCTACTGCCACCTTAAAGATGAACTGTAGCCTCGAATTCGTGAATGTCCATATATTTTGATGATCAAACAAATTTCTAGGTATTTCATTTAGATATTTTAAGTATTTTAAGTATGCCGGATGTCAAATTAAGTAATATCCCACCCAATGTCAAAACCCTACTCCTCGCTCTCATTCAAAATTTTGAGTACTGGCCGTCAGTTGACTGCTACCCCAGTCTAGGTGTTCCCAATATAACTCGCTCCTCGGTGCAATGCATATAGAAGAAGTCAACAATAAACCCCTATCCACATCTCAAACAACCGCCTCAGATCCCGACCCGATCGTCCCCCTCTCCTTCTCAATCTTAAGCACCTTCTTCTGCTCCTCATCCAGCCCCGACTTCTTAAACCCACCCGGCAACACAACCCACGAAATAAAGATAACCCCCAGCAACGCCAGCGCGAAAGGTTGTAACACCCACACCCCCTTCGCCTGCGCAATCGCCCCAACAACGAACGGAAACACCGCCGCTCCCGAGCTACCAAACGCAGCCACGAACCCAATAGCACTAACGTGCAGACGCGGTGGCAGAAGCTTCGTCGCAACCATGATAGCAGCCGGAAATAGGGGCCCTAGGAAGAAGCCTAGGAATGCCGCGAAAATGGCCGAGGCAACGAAACTGGGAATCAGCCAGAAGAGCAGCTGCAAGCCCACGCTCAGGGCGAGATAAAGCGCCACAGCGAGCTTCTCCCCAATGCGCCCCGTCACGAAACCAAGCACAACACGGCCGGCAGTTAAACCGAGCCAGAAGCCCGTAGCTACCATTCCCGAGGCGAACGGCTCGCCCTGTCGCATCTGCAGCATGAACGTCACGATCCAACCCCCCAGCGCGACCTCGGCGCCGACGTAGGCGAGCAGGAAGACGGCGACGAGCCAGGTGATTTTGGATTTGAGGGCTTCGCGGGTGCGGGACTCGGGCGGGCCGGTGGTGGAGACGGGGTGTTTGGCGCGGTAGACGCTGCCGGTTGCCGAGCGGAAGGCGTAGTAGCCTAGCATGATCTCGAGGACTGCGAATCCAACCTGGGTGGTGTTAGTGGGGGGTTGCGGTTTAAGGGGGAGAGGGGAGAGGGGCGTACCATAACGTAGTACCAGGTGTACCAGTGCAGACCTCCTTTTGTGACCATAGCGGTCGAGATCAAGGGGCCAATGGCACCACCAAGTCCGTATGCGCCGTGCAGGATGCCCATCAACTCGTTGGCATTCTCCATGTTGCCCACCCACGCGTTCCAGGCTCCGTCTTCGAGGCCATTTCCGAGACCGGTCAAGACGAAAAAGACGGGGATGACTGGAAAGGGTGGGTGAACGCAGGTGATGACATAGGCAATGATCTTGCAGATTGGAGCAATAACAGCGATTCCAACTTGGCCGAAGCGCATGTGGATTTTGCTTATCATGAACGCGGAGAGGGTGTAGCCGGCGAAGGGGCTCAGGAACATGCAAGCTACAATAGTGTAGTTGATCTTGTAATATTCCTCAATCTGGGACCTTGTTAGTTCATTTTTCAGGTCAGACAGAGGGACAGGGCAAATAGTCTCTTACGTATGGAAGTAAAGCCTGTAGATTGAGAGTCAGTATAAAATATATATCTAATCACGTGGAGAAACTCACTCCGAGAGAGGCATCGCTCACGCCCATGACCAGGAAGGCCAGGAGAGTCTGAAGGTAACGAGTGATATTTGTGGATGAGGAATTCCATCTTTCCCGAGCAGGTTCAGCATCTTGATCGTGATCTTGTGGTTGCGCCGTTGAAATGGACGTGGCCGCCTCCTTTTCTATGTTGGCCATTTTCTCGTCAATGCTGTCAGGCGCTGGCGTGGTTAGAGAGGGGGGCGAGGAAGTGCCAAGCTCTCCCGCTGTTGGTGGGGAAGGATCCATCGACTTCATCTTTTTACGGAGCCCAACAGCGCTTCAAAAATAAAAATATAGACAAAGATGAAATTGAGGAGGATAAAGGAAAGGAAGGGAGACTGATATAAGAAAATCCGGACATAGGAACGGGCTTCAAGTGAGAAAGCTTGTTGGGTACTGGCTTACTCTTTGTGTGATTTGTGTGGTCTAGATGGGAGGGAATAATCATAGCTCCTCTTAGCCTTCCCATGGCCGCCGGGGTTCAACCGAGCTTTTTTTGATCTCGGACCAGAACCGACGAGTATTTACGCCGAGTATTTATGACGGATGGAAGGGTGTACTCCGTACAGGGTAAGCGTATACTATATCCGTATGCGATTTAATGCCCAGGATGCGATGTATGTGATGAATGTCATGTATGATACTACTCGTAGAATAGTGTGATGCCGGCGCATTGAGGCAAATCGCTGCTCCCCGCTTTGTACGTACAGCATGAAGAATTTGTTGCTCCTGACCTCGAACAACGTTGTCGTCTATTCCCATCAAAGGATGTTTTGCCGATGTCTCGCCGTCTCGTCCACGTTTCCGCGAGTCAGCATCCGGCCCGTCACTCCGCAGAATGTCTTGGTATTCTCGTGCCACCGGGATCTCCATAACCATTCGTCGTATGTTATTGTGATGAACTGCCGTAGTACTATATCGACTCAAGCGCATGTCCACACCATTCTATTAAGGGTATGTTTCGTTCTGGGACTTTTGTGGCGATCCCGGTGGTGTGCACCATCAGTGCAAGCTTGTTCGATCTCTAACCTTGCTAGTGCTTCTTGGAGCCAACAAAATAAAGCCACGGCGGCGCTGTGACTACAAAGCGAACATTAGGCACATTAGGCACATTCACGTCCTTGTAGAGTACTGTACTGTAGTTCAAGCATTTCTTCATTGTTTCAAGATGACCGAGCCTTCTGGTCCAACTCATCTGCTAACCTCAATAGATAGAACTTTCGAGTGTCAGGTGGTAGGCTTTCAAACGTGTTGCTGAGCTTGGTGATATCCTGTCTTCCCTTTTCATACGCCTGCAAGTCCCTGTTTCCATATACGTCCTTCCCCGCAGCGTACCCGTGCTGTAGACCTCTGAAGAAGACATTGACGGAAACACTTACTCCGTCCAATGGCTTCGCAGTGTGTAACCAAAGCGACGGCAGGAATAGTACATCGCCTGCGTTCATATTTGCTTCGTGCGGATGGCTTGGGGCTGCCTTGGTACCAGTTAAATCCCCAAAGGCATCTACGCTGGAGCTAGATGCCCCGGGCGCGAAATCAAAATACTCCACGTCGCCCGGAGGGAAGAGCAGAAGTCGTTTTTGGCCTCGAATTTGACAAAGAACGTTGGACATAACATCATAGTGAAGCCACATCGTGACCGGGCCCGAGATCCTCAGAGGTGAACTGTGCTTGTTCTCCTCAACCACAAGAAGCTCCGGTGGGAGATGGAAGTCTCCCGCTATTTCTGGGAAGTCTCGAGATATATCGGCAGGCAACTCTGATGGCTTGCCAATTGCCAATGATCGTAGATATAGCTTTTCGCCTTTGTCGATGGATTCGATGAAGTTGCCGAAGTCCTTCGTTACATATTGAAAGTTTTTTGATACGAAGTCCATGCGGTCCTCGTTGGCTTGGTGAACGGTTACCTGCATAAGTTAGAAAGCTTGAATTCTGGGAAAGGAAATGACTTGCATCTCGATGTTGACCGATACGGTCTAGAAGGTATGAATTTGTCCAGAGATCCGTACATGAGCCTATGTCGAGGCCCTCCAGAATTATTGGCTCCCCCGAAGACAAAATAGCCGCGAAATCGGTCCACGATGAAATCTTCTTCCGCGCGATGGTAATAGGCTCTCTAGGCTTCTGATTCTCAAGCGGTGAAGGCCGCAATGAGCTCTTGGGGGGTTGGCTCGACTCGGAATCAACAGTATTCAAATAACTCCAAGGCTCAGAACTACCAGTGACCTGCTTATCTGGCCCTTGAAAATTGCCACCATCATCTTCAGCAGGTAGGATGGTGTAACAGCCTTTGTTCCAAAATGTACCAAATGAGAAACATACAGCTCCTCCACCCATGATCAACAAGCTCCTGCCGGACGTTGCAATGGAGTGGCCGATTAATAGGGGCCTTGTGTCGCATCGTTCTATATTCGTTAGATTTGTCTTAATTCGTCCTGCTTCGGATTCAATATCGAGAGCAACTATTTCCGCGTGTTCTGGGATCAGGTTGGCAGTCATGATACCACCAACCACCAAGGATTTTCCATCATAGTTTGCCCAGCATGCGCCAAATCGGTGTAAATATAGGTTCTCCTCCCCGGCAGCTTTGTCGTTGCAGGTCCATGTTATTGACGGCTCTTGTGGATATCTCTATGACAAACGTTAGCTTCTCTCAGTGTAGTTTGGGAGGAATATATTACATGAAGCTCCCAGGACCAGAGATCCGTCGAGACTCGTCCGTCGGTTAACATTCCGCCAACAAGGAAGCCACTCGTCGTCGAGGTTGTGGAGATAACATCAGAGATCATCAGTGCGCCGAATACCTGTGGTTTACCATCCTGATCTAGGAGACACTCAGTCCAGCCTGTTTGACGGTTCCAAAGAAAAGTGTCACTCAGTACAGTCTTTGAATCCTTCTTTCCACCTGTCACAAGCACCGAGCCATCGCCCAGGGCAAATGCGGAGTGCCTGTATCTGGCTACTGGAATGTCATCAACACGTTCCCACGTATGAGATAGTTTCGAGTATAGCCAGCAGTCCGCGAAAGCCTTGTCTGGCGACGACCGTCCACCCACAAGCAGCGAACCACAATCTCCAATCTCTGTCAGAGTATGGCACATGCGGGTTTCGGGCTTTACACGTAGCGTAGGACCCGGAGGAGACGATCCGCCTTGCGATGCGCTTGTGAAGATATCAATTGAACCCAGTCGATTGTTCACCCCCATACCACCGAAATTGCCTTTTAAGTCTGGGCAACCATTGTCACCCTTGACAGATAATGACGCTCCAAACCTCCTTATCCCGTTTAACTTTGCGGACTCAGTGTATTCCATTTTCCCTTTCAGTGACACTGATTCAGAGTTCGTTTTTTCAGGAGAGGCGGCAGCTGTTTCCGTGCTCTGAGGCTGGGTTGTGGACAAGTGCACATTAGACGCCTCAAGAAGCGTGTAGTGGCACCCAAAAAGGGCAAATTCTTCCCACTCATCAAAGGGCTCAACTTCATCCAGGTGTATACGCTCTTCGGAAGAAAGGAAGTCTGAAGAACCCCAAAGTTCCCATAAATTCCGAGCACGCACATCTGCCCACCCGGCTTTTTTTAGTCGATTCTCCTGATCTTGTGTGGTTGGATATGCCAAAACAGGCCTCAGTGGCGTTTGAAGTTTGTCAAAATGCGCTAACATGGTTTTTCCAAATGGATGGCGTGGTCCGTTAGGGAGTAATTGCTCCAGGAGGCAAAATCGGGCTACGGAGTCAGCAGGTTGTCGGCTGTATATTTCGGACGGAAGACTAACAGTAGGGGAGTGATCCAATCCATCTGATCAGGGCATCAGATGTTGCAACATCCATATATGCAATCGAAACCTCTGCAGTGCAGAATACGACGCTGTTACTCAAGTCAAACTCCGAAGAGAAGAACTTCTCGAGCTTTGTGAGATCTCGCAAGTCACAGCCAACCTGCAGATACTGTTCGCTTCGTAGTAGAATATCACCATCTTCAGGATATTCCACGTTCTTCAAGATACTATTCAGCTCGCTCGTTTGCTGTACCATATCTCTCTTCCTGAGAATCAAATCCCTATAGTCGATATCCACAAATGTCACATCTCGTGATGCTTCCGGATATCTCGCCCAGGATTGCCACGGAAGAGGGTCACTATTATTTATCAGTGCGTGGCCAGTGAAATACCCCTTAATTATAATTCCCACTTACTATCCACAGCCTAAATTGACGATAATCTTCTTCTTCCCCGTCGCCTCCTTTAAAAACTGGCTGGCCACGTGATCTATCGCTTTCATGCGCAACCAATAGCCTCTATTGATGAGGGGTGCTCGTCTTTGAGGCTTTTTGACGAAGTAGCGGAAGAAATGTGGCTCATTTGGGTAGTATAGACGCTCAACACTGCGCTTGGAGACGATACTGCTGTTGTTGGTCTGTGATATCTATCAGAGCTTTGTCCATAAAAAAATGTGGAGGAAGATATAATAAGAATTTTACCACTTACCCCCATAATCGAGTCATCCTGCTTCGATGCCTTGGGCCGAAGCCGTCCACCACCCTTCATCGGGTGAGACTTAATAGAGATAGACATCAAATGTTTTACGATTTATGCCCCTCGTTTGTACGTACGTGGGGTAATTTTTGTACTTTCTGAAGCGTTGATGGAGGGCCTGAATAAGGTGTGGACCGTGCGTTGCCAGTCAGCCTTCCGTGCACATGGAGTTTCCTCTGGACGACGATCAACTCTTGATTCACTACTTATTATGCCATTATATACAGATAATTTACATATTTTGTATAAAGAGGTTCTATATTTCCGTGATTCATCAAGAAAATCCCTACTAGTAGCGTTGTCCTGTTAGTCTGGTCCCTGAAATACCCTAGAAGACCTTCAACTGCTGCTGTAAGCAGTGACGATGTGAGTGACCTAGCTCAAGGTGGAGGGAGCAAAGGCGGGCCGTTGCACCACATCACCAACAAGGAAAGAGGCACCAGCCAGCTCTTTGACAGCCACAGGGCACCTCGACCTCGGATTCCACGGGCAACGACTCGGATCTCTAGGCGTCCAAGACATATTTATCTGCCCAATCCTCGAGCCACTTGTTCTCTCCAACTACAAGACTCGTCCTGGTCGCCGGCAACAAGAGCATTGTTCCGCGCAGGCACTTGCGCCGCTACCCACCTCACAGCTCAACCCTCGAGTAGTGGTGAGATAACCACAATAAGATGGCGATGAATTTCGTTACTTTCAACCAGGATTATAGTCGTCTTGCTATTGGTAGGGCAGGTCCGGCTCCCCGCAGGTGCAGGTGGCTGATGCTTTGTCGATAGGTACTTCGAAGGGATTCCGAATCTACCATAGCGACCCCGAGTTCCGACCTGCTTTTAAGAGCGATGAAGATAATGTCTCGATTATTGAGATGATGTTCTCGACTTCCCTTGTCGCCCTTGTTTTATCTCCGCGGCGCCTGGTGATACGGAATACAAAAGTCAGTGAGCGCAAATCTTCTTCAACTCCCCAGCGTGGAAGCTTGAGCTAACCAACCATAACCAGAGATCCTCGACTATCTGTGAACTCACGTTCCCCTCCGCCGTCCTCGCAGTACGACTAAATCGAAAGCGACTCGTCGTAGTACTCGAGGAAGAAATATACCTCTACGACATCCTCAACATGAACCTCCTCTACACCATCTCAACCTCCCCGAACCCCCACGCACTATGCGCCCTCTCCCCCTCCTCCGACAACTGCTTCCTCGCCTACCCCCTCCCCAAAGCGCGCGACGAGCCCGGAGAAAAGCGCCCCGCCCACGCCCCTCCAACCTCCAAATTCGTCCCCCCGATCTCAGGCGAAGTCCTCCTATTCGACACCCTCACCCTCAAAAACATCAACGTCGTCGAAGCCCACCGCGCGCCCCTCTCCTGCATCGCCCTCAACAACGACGGCACGCGCCTCGCCACCGCTTCCGAGACAGGTACGATCATCCGCGTCTTCTCCGTTCCGAGTGGGGACAAGCTGTACCAGTTCCGCCGGGGTTCCTACCCCTCCACGATTTACAGCATGTCGTTCAACACCTCCTCCACCCTCCTCTGCGTCTCCTCAACCACAGACACAGTCCACATCTTCCGCCTCACCTCCCCCTCCAGCCGCCCTACCTCCCCCGGCTCCCCAGGCGGCGAACGCATGTCCCGCGGCCGCAGCCACGACAGCGCCACATCCTCCGGCACATCCCCCGGCTCCGAAGTCCGCACCACGCTCCCAACCCGCAAATCCAGTGGAACTCTCGGCTCCATGTTCCGCCGCACGTCTCAGCTGATGGGGAAGAATGTCGTGGGCGCCATGGGCGGCTACCTGCCTAAGGGTGTGACGGAGATGTGGGAGCCGGCGCGGGATTTTGCGTTTATCAAGATCCCGAAGAGCTCGTTGGGGGAGAGTGGGAATGGGCAGATGAGGAGCGTGGTGGCGATGAGTAGTAATTTTCCGCAGGTTATGGTGGTGACGAGTGATGGGGGGTTTTATGTATTTAATATTGATATGGAGGAAGGGGGGGAGGGGGTGTTGGTGAAGCAGTATTCGTAAGTTATGCCTGGGTGGACACGCAGCGTTGGGGTTTTTGCTAACTTAATTCACAGAGTACTTCAGACGGAGGATAAGTTCGAGCAGGGTGTGCTTGATGGCTGAATTTATGGGAGGGAGTTTGGTGGGTTGGAGATATTGCTAGATCTGAGAATCCTGGAGGCTAATTCCAAGCGATGAGGGTATACAGCGCGTTTCTATTGCGCTGTTTGGTACTGGGTGGGTGGCTGGCTGGGAATTGCGATAGCTTATATACGTTGTTCAGTGTTAGGTAGGCTGATATGGTTGAGTTAATTATAATATCTCTGCCTGGCAGCTTTATCACATTCATGTCTTATTAGGCCACGGTTATGGTCGGTCACCGTACGCAAGGTAGATTACACGTAAACAGTTTTAAGTTAAAATTGCTCTATAAATTTAATGTTCATTATTTGCATGACCTAATGTCAATGATTTTCAACGTCGATCAACAACATGATCGTGACACACCAGCTAGCATAGCGCGTCAAACTCCCAAGCAGCAAAGATTAGATTACAGCCCCCTCCCACCAATGCCTCCCCTTGGCCCCCTTACATCTGCACCTCAACACGGCCCTCCGAGCCCGGCGCGCCCGACTGGAGCGTAGGGAGGAGGTAAGTGATATCATCCCAAGGATGTCTGTACAGGCCAGTACGCAGCCTCTTCTGATCGAGATAATGGGCGATGAGACCGATCGAGCGACCAAGGACGAAGAGTCCGTTCAGGACACCCATCTTGAGGTAATCCTCCGCCTCCTCGGCGCTGAAGGCACCGCAGTTGCGCATCAGGTCGACGAAGCAGACGGCCACGGCACCGTCGACGTTGAGGATCAGGTTGTCCTTCTTGGAGGTGGTGACGGACTCGACGGCGAGGGCGTAGTCGAGCATCTTGCAGCTGGGGAAGCGCTTCTTGACGAACTCCTTGACGAGCTCGACGCGGAGATCGGGGTTGTTGCGCGACTTCACCTTGTGCCCGATGCCGGGGATGAGCTTGTTCTGCTTGCGCATGCTGTCGACGAAGTCACGTGGGCTGAGACCCTTGTCGTAGGCGCGGGTGAACTCCTCGGCGGCGCCGTCGAGGGCACCTCCGAAGCGGGAGCCGATGGTGAGGAGACCGGAGACGAGGGCGGAGATGAGATCCTTGCCGGCACGGGTGGTGATGATGGTGTTCATGGCACCGGAGACGGCGGGGCCGTGATCGGCCGTAAGCATGAGAACCATCTCGAGGAACTTGCTGGCGTAGTCTGGGAGACGGCGACGGAACCAGAGGAGGGACATGACACCGCCGATTCCGATATCCTCTCTGAAGACATCCGAGATGGGCATTCCGGCGTACAGAAGCTCTTGGCCACGGTCATCGGAGATGGTGGAGATGAAGGCAGCGGGCTTTCTGATCAGGCCAAGCTCTTGCGCCCACGAGTAATCGAGAGGGATCTTGGGCACGATTGGCTCAGCCTTTGGCTTGATGCTGCCGGCCTTGACAAGGGTCTGGTAAACCTGGCTGAGGAGAGCGGGCATATCCTCGAAGGTCTCCGGGACGTGGAAGCCGGCCTCCTTCATGGCCTTGTTCTTGTTGGCAGCGGTCTCGAGCTGCGAGTTGGCGAACGATCCAGCGTGTCCGAACTGAACCTCGGTCTTGAACATGCTCGCGCAGGTTCCGATCGCCCAGGCAACAATTGGCTTGGTGATGGTTCCGTCCTGGACGGCCTCGATGACGCGGTACTCTTCGATTCCACCAACCTCACCCAGCAATAAGAGGATCTTGCAGTCTGGGTCGGCTTGGTATCTGAGGAGATGGTCGATAAATGTGGTACCGGGGTATCTGTCACCACCAATGGCAACACCCTCGTAGACACCATCGGTTGTGTTACAGATGATGTTGTTCAACTCGTTGGACATACCTCCGGACTTGGAGACGTATCCGACGGAGCCAGGGCGGTAGAGCTTGGATGCAACGATGTTGTCCATCATGCCACCAGTGTTACCGATCTTGAATGCTCCGGGCTTGATTCCACCAACAGTGGCCGGGCCAATGATGGTGATACCCTTCTTCTTCGCAACGTGTAGAATCTCGCGTGCGCGCTGTTACAATTAGCTCATGTCGTGTGATTGTCGATTTTTGGGACTCTGCTTACTCTCTCTGGGACACCCTCGGCGATAATGGCAATCGACCTAATTTGAGGGTACTCCATGAGCTCCATGGTGGACTGGTACACACTGCGCGACGAAGCAAAGTTGACAACGGTATCGACGTCAGAGTGCTTGGCCATGGCCTTGTCTACGCTCTGGTAAACTGGGAGGAGGGTCTCGCTGGTTCCCCAGTACATCTTGCTGACGAACTGCCCACCGAAAGTGTAGATGATACCCGCAACGGATGGTGTGGAACGCTTGCAGATGAAGTCGAAATCGAGCATGCCCTGGACGGCTCTTGGCTGGAGACCGTACACGAAGCATCGCGTCTTGTTGTGGAAGAGAGCGTGCTCAGCACGAGGGCTCAAAGGTCGGCTGGGAGCAGCAAAGCGGCGGATGTTGTCGTTGGCATTGCCAGCGCCCGGTCCGGTCGCGGGGGACGCAGAACCAGCACCGGTTGTGCCACTTGGGATAGCGGAAGGCATGGCGGGAGGTTCGGGGTTCTGGAGAGAATTGAGGGTTAGAAAGTGGACAATTGATTGTTGTGAGAGAAAGGTCGAGGGAGGGGGGTTTGTGGTGAGGATGAAGGGGTGGGTGTTCAAGTACTCACAAGAAATGGTTGGGGAAAGGAGCTTCAACAATGAGCTTCGTGAGCGATTGGTGTGCGACAGGAATTGAGGATTGTAATTATCGTGGATATGGGGAGGAGGAAGGTGATGATGGAAAAAGGAGGAGGATGAGGAATTGGGAAGGATTAGAAGGTGAGTAGCAAAAGGAGAGAGGAGGAGAGTTTGTGTGTTTGGATCGGGGGGTTGAGGAGGTGCCAGAACTTTTTCTTGGGCGAGAGCTTTTTGGAGATTGAGACGGGTTGGTGGTGGTGGTGGTGGTGGCAGCTTGTACTGTAGGTGTCTTGGCCCCCCCTGGTATTGTGGTGGGCTGTAGGCGGTGGGTAGGGCGGTGGGTAAGGCGGTGGAGGGATGGTTGTTGGGTTGACAATGTACTGTTTTTGTGAAGAATGTACAATGTTGTTGCTGTAGCGTACCGTAGAGTCGGTTGCGTAGTTGTAGATGTTGTAGATGTTGTAGATGCGATGTACTGTAATGTACGGTGGGGTGCTGAGGCGTACTGTGGGGTGGAGATGGTGGAGCTTGGTGTAGGATGGGTGTTTTGAGTGTTCGATGATGCGCTGTAGGTGTGCTGTAGGGTGTGCTGTAGGGTGTGCTGTAGGGTGTGCTGTAGGTTGTGCTGTAGGGTGTTGTCGAGTGCTGTCGAGTACCGTAGCTGCAGCGCAATAAGCGTCCGATAAGCACCGATAAGCAGCAATAAGCAGCTATAAGCAGCTATAAGCAGCTATAATCAGCTATAAGCACCCCGTAATCCCCATAAGCAACAGCAGTGATAGCACCAGTAATAGCACCATAATAGCAGTATATTGGCAGCAGTCATCCCCAATAAGCACCAGTAATCCCACGGCACAACCGTATAGAATGTACCGTACAGTACAGGACAATACACTCTATACGGGGGAATAACTACCCCGTGTTGAAGTTGTGCTGTGTGTACTTTTGGCGGGCCGTATGCACGGTGGGGTACATCCCCCCGAACCCCAAAGTAGTGCGTGGTAGCGTGGGCGGACAATAAGGTCGTCGGTGTCCGATGGGGTCGATTCCTCGATGGATGGGCGATGGTTGGGACGGACCTTGCATGGTGGGATGGGCGGTGGGATTGGCGGTGGGCGGGTGGAAGGCGGCGTTTGGCGGTGGATGAGGGCCCAGGTTGGTGTAGGTTGGGTTTTGGATGGGGTTCATTGGGAGACTATCCCTGTCCCGTTGAGTTCCGTTCATCGCTCTCTCAACTCCCTCTCACTCCTTTTCTTCTCCCGCCATTTTGTCACCGTCTCCCCATTCCGCCCCACCCCAACCCCCGGGCCATTCCTCATTGGTCGTTTTAGCTCCTCGCTTGGGCCTCTGTTGGCTCCGTGTTGAACCCCGATGTGCGCTAACTGGCCACCACGGCCACCACGGCCACTACGGCCACGCACAGCAACCTTTTTGTCCCCCCGAACAAGGTCCCCACCTTCCCCCACCATGCCACTCACCATTCGATAGCTGGAGAGACGGTGAGGAGTCGAAGAGGAGTCCAGAGACGAGTCTAGAGATAGGGACAGAGTGCCGTGATCCACCAAACTGGGCTGAGGGGACACGACAACACCTCCAAAGGAAGCAAAAAGAAATAAACTGAATAAATCGAACAAATTGGGTAATAGGAGTAAGAAAAATAGGAGTACCAGCGTGAAATAAGAGAAGATGGGATAAAAAGTGTACAACTCCAAATAGAGAGAGAGGGTGTGAGAGAACTTACCGCCTTGAGATGCACAAAATCCCCAATACCAAATACCTTGAACATGTACCCCCGATGTACTTCAACCACTGTGCTGTGCTGTACTGTACCCGTTGCTGTAGGCTTATACTGTAGCTTGATGTGTGTGAACCGCCAACCCGCCAAACCCACACCCATCAACAATTTATTTTGTTCCTCTTCGGTCACCACAACACAACCCACCAGCTTCCACACCCTCCCTCTCGTCTCCCACAATTCCACCACTGCTCCTCTTCCCTCTTCCCTTTCCATCTCTCAATCTCCTCACGCCCTCTCAATAAACCCATATCAACTGAATTGTTGTCTCTTCCGCTGCACAAGTACAATTCTTCGTAGCTGTCGCTTGATCGCAAGTTTCCAATTTTTGGTGAGTTTACCTCGAGAGCTTGCGAGCTCGTCCCCCCCGCTGCTGCTGTTGCCCTCAACGTCGAGGACTCGTGATTCCACCCAAACGTCGTGTGACCTATGTTTTCGGACTGTCGCTATGATTGGGGTACCACCGGGCGCAAAGCAAGCTCTTCTGCCCCGGTCGGCACTGTCGTTGTCGTCGTGCCTGTTGCCATAAGACCTTGGGGATCCAATCCACCGACGACTGTTGAAATGCTCGCGGATGTGCCAATTGTCAAGCCGTGACAGAGAGACTAACCAGCTGCACAGTCTCCGATTCCGACATAACCCACAATGTCTGCCAAAGCGATCCTCGAAGCTGATGGCAAGGCCATTCTCAACTACCACCTCACCCGCGCCGCCGTCATCAAGCCATCCCCTCTCCCAAAATCTACCACACACAACCCTCCCTCGAAACTTGCCTCGCTCTACTTCCCAGCAGACGCAGAGGTTGCGGCGATTCTCGACCAGGCCGAGGTTTCCTTCCCATGGCTGCTACAGCCAGGTGCCAAATTTGTCGCCAAGCCAGATCAGCTCATCAAGCGTCGCGGCAAGAGCGGTCTGCTCGCCCTGAACAAGACATGGCCTGAGGCGAAGGCATGGATCCAAGAGCGTGCCGGAAAGCCCCAAAAGGTCGAGTCCGTTGTCGGTGTCTTAAGGCAGTTCTTGGTTGAGCCATTCGTGCCTCACCCAGACGGAACCGAATATTATATCAACATCAACTCCGTTCGCGAGGTACGTTCAAAGATTTCCCATGGCGATCGATAGAAATTTGGAGTGCGGCTTTAACCGGCGAACTTTGTGATAAGTATCATGGAGTTCTGTGCCGAGTTGCAAGATCGATACTTGGCATGAAAATGTCCGAAAACGGCATAACAATTGCCAAAATGCAAATGTATGCGTCAAGCGACCATATATCAAGACAAGAGAGTTGAAAATGCACTGCACGAAGAAAAAGTTTGGGGAGGGCCTTTTTAATGAAGTTTGGATTGGCTATCGGCTCAGTCTTCGGACGAACGGCGGCTAGAGAAGGAGGTGCTCCGCACACCCACCAACCAACAAACACAGCACTCTGAGCCTGCATATTCTCGGCCGTCTTAGGCCATGCTTATCTCCCATGCATACTGGCAGTTGCTATTCACATGTTATCTTCATTTCGAATTTGTTTATTTTGTTCGATATCATTAAACTGTACTAACGTATTTAATTGCACAGGGCGACTGGATCCTTTTCACTCACGAGGGTGGTGTTGATGTCGGCGACGTTGATGAGAAGGCTGAGAAGCTTCTCATTCCCGTGGACCTGAAGGAATACCCATCGAACGAGGAGATTGCTGCCACTCTCTTGTCGAAGGTGCCAAAGGGAATCCACAACGTTCTCGTCGACTTCATCACCAGACTCTACGCCGTCTACGTTGACTGCCAATTCACATACCTCGAAATCAACCCATTGGTTGCCATCCCAAATGAGGATGCCACCTCCGCCGATGTGTTCTTCCTGGATCTGGCTGCCAAGCTCGATCAGACCGCTGAGTTCGAGTGCGGTGCCAAGTGGGCTGCTGCACGCTCGCCAGCTGCTCTCGGCATGACCGCCGTCAAGGCGGCTGATGGCCGCGTCAACATTGACGCTGGCCCACCAATGGAGTTCCCAGCGCCTTTCGGCCGTGAGCTGACCAAGGAGGAGGCATACATCGCTGAGCTCGACGCGAAAACTGGTGCTTCGCTCAAGCTGACCGTCCTTAACCCCACCGGCAGAGTCTGGACTCTTGTCGCTGGTGGTGGTGCGTCCGTCGTCTACGCTGACGCCATCGCCAGCGCGGGTTTCTCTGAGGAGCTCGCCAACTACGGTGAGTACTCTGGAGCGCCCACCGAGTCGCAGACTTACCACTACGCCCGCACTGTCCTGGACCTGATGCTCCGCGCCCCTCCCACCGACGAGGGCAAGGTCCTCTTCATTGGTGGTGGTATTGCCAACTTCACCAACGTCGCCTCCACATTCAAGGGTGTCATCAAGGCCATCCGCGAGTATGCACCAAGCATCATTGAGCACAAGGTCAAGATCTGGGTCAGACGTGCCGGACCCAACTACCAGGAGGGACTTAAGAACATCAAGGCTGTCGGCCAGGAGCTGAAGCTCGACATGCACGTCTATGGACCGGACATGCACGTCAGCGGTATCGTGCCTTTGGCGCTTGTGCCGGGCCGCTTCGAGGCCAGCGACGTGAAGGAGTTTGGCTCTGCCTAGAGCTCAGGTTTTGGGGATTAACAGTAATAAATGTACTTGAAAAAATTGTCCCATGTTGGACCATGGGTCTGCATGTGGCGGATATTTGCTCTGATGGGGCGCCTGCAATAGATACTTCCTAATGATAAAGACGATGTGAGATCTGTACTGTTACGAGTACTTTCTGCCACAGGAGCAGTTGGGGCCTTTTTTTTGATGAGATATATATATATCACGTGCTGTGAGGAATGTGCGGCAATTCTGGGATCTGTTTAAGTGACGGTGAGCCACTTGTCGATCGATGAAGATCGGAGCCACACCACCACCACTCACGTGCATTAGAGCAATTTCCCGCGAGCCTGGCGTGAGAGTGAGACGCTCTAGTATGGTTTAGTCGGGGAGATCCTTGCTGTCATGCCGCTCATTTTGTTCTTCGGCGCCGTTTGTTCTTTTCTTCTGTGATACGGTACAGAGATGATGCATGACGTGCCCGAGTACAAGACTCCAAGATGAGGTAGATGCTGCTGGAGTACTCATTCTGCTGGTTGATATCATGATACACCTCATATATCTAGCTACTCGTATTCAGCCATGTAGCCGTCCGTACAGCCAGCCAGCCAGCCAGTCAGCTACATTATAGCTTCAATAGTCAGATATGACAACAGCCAACACCAAGACAACGTTACGAGCCTCGTGCATCGTGAGATTACAGTGCTACACCCATATTACTACATCGATCCCCTCGGTTAAAGATGCTGCCGCCGGAGTAGGGGCGCAGCTCTCGTATTCAGACCGCCGCCGTTACGGTTTGAGCTTGGCGTTCGATGGCGCTTGACGCCGGTTGGCCCGTTCAAGTTAAGTTAACCTCGTAAAATGGGGAAAGGGCGGAAAGGACCCTGAGATTGTCAAAACTGTCAGGTACGAGGTACAGGGGCCACGGGCGCCCGCGGGCAGAAACAGACAGCGGCACCGCGCAAGGGTCCTAGTCCTGGTATTTACTGCGTATCTCACCCATATCCCCCCGCGAAATATCGACTTCGTCGCACCCTTTGTCCGTTCAAGAACTGAAACAACCACGCTCATTTTTATCTATCCAGAAGGCTCACTCTTTTTGCCTCTTTATCTTGTGATCGCGGGGTCTATTGTTCTTTTTGTTGCAGCTTCGGCGATTATTTCATACCTAACTTTTGGAATTAATACACGGAATAGAAAGCGGGACTTTGATTACAACAGATAACAGCCATGAAACGCGCCGTAAGTGAACCCTCCGAACCACCCGCGACAACAGTCAACCCATGCGAATTGTGTGCGACAGGTCTGCCTCGACTCAGGCTGGAGTTCGGGTGAAGACATGATGAGTACGTGCAGCTGACATTGAATCACCAGTCCCAAGTTGCGCTTCTGGCGCTTTGCGCCCAGGTCGCGACCGCTGTCACCCCGCTCATCGTCAAGGGGACCGATTTCGTCAACTCTGTTTCGGGCCAGCGATTCCAGGTCATTGGTGCTGCATATCAGCCTGGCGGAGAGGCGGGTTACAAGCCTGAGTCAGGACAGGACCCTCTCAGCAATGCGGAAACGTGCTTGAGGGATGCTGCTCTGTTGCAGAGAATTGGCGTTAACACTATTCGTGTTTACAACTTGTCGCCGGATATCAACCACGATGAGTGCGCGTCGATCTTCAACATTGCTGGCATCTATATGATGATTGATGTCAACTCTCCTAAGCCGAATGAGGCTCTGAGCAGAGAGGCACCGTGGGAAAGCTACAACCATGATTACCTGGAGAGGACTTTCAAGGTTGTGGAGGGCTTCAAGAACTACCCCAACACTCTGCTGTTCTTCTCGGCAAACGAAGTCATCAACGATGTGCCAACAGCCATTACCGTGCCATACATCAGAGTGAGTAGCCCCTCCCCCAGATTCTACTAGTCCGACACTGACATCAAGTTAAGGCTGTCACCCGTGATCTCAAGCAATACATCAAGCTCCACTCGGACCGCCCCATCCCAGTCGGCTACTCCGCCGCTGATGTCCGTGAGGTCCTCATTGACACCTTCAACTACCTGCAGTGCAGCTTGACCGGAGACGCCACAGACGAATCCATCACCGATGTCTTCGCTCTTAACAGTTACTCCTGGTGCGGCCCAGCTACGTTCAACGAGGCCGGCTACAACACCCTCGTGGACATGTTCAAGAAGAGCAGCGTCCCAGTATTCATGTCCGAGTACGGATGCCGCGAGATCCGTCCCCGCATCTTCGACGAGACCGCCGCGCTCTACAGCTCCAAGATGAACCCTTACTTCAGCGGCGGCGTCGTCTACGAGTACACCCAGGAGAAGAACGACTTCGGCCTCGTTGTCCTGAACTCGGACGGCTCTGCAAAGCTCAAGGTCGACTACGACAACTTCCAAGGCCAGCTCGCCAAGCTCAACATCACCGAGCTCCAGAGCACCTCCTCCTCGGCCGCCGCAACCCCCTTCCCCAAGTGCGTGTCCTCCCTCATCAAGGACAAGGGCTACCCCAACGACTTCACCAAGATCCCCAACCCACCCAACGACGGCCTCGCCGCGCTCATCAAGGCCGGTGTCAAGTCTCCCAAGAACGGAAAGCTCGTCACCATCGACAACTTGAAGGTTAAGCAGGTCGTTAAGAACAGCGATGATACCGTCATCACTGGACTCGAGGTCAGGCGCCTCACGGACGGAAATGTGCCTACTCCTATCGCGACCACTGGATCCCCTGCCGCTACTGGGACTACTGCGTCGCCACAGGAGACTAGCTCCAGCGCGGCGGTTGGGACGACGCAGCTTGGCGGGTTTGGATTCGTGATGAGCTCGGTGTTAGCTGCGCTGTATCTTATCTGAGTTTGAAGCGGGGTTGAGACGTAGATAGGGGTTCTTTTTGTGTATAGTTTTTCTCGTTACTTCTTTGGCAGCACGTTTTGGCTCGTCTGATACCTTCATAGCTGGCTATTGGACGTTCAATTGTAATTCTGTTTTATGATCACGTTTATACGTTTCTTTAGCGATTGAAGGTCTATTTAGATAGTGCATATATGTCATGTCCTTGTTACGGTACTTGCTTTCACTTGATATGGCAGCAGGCCAACTGGTGTCGTCCTCTATAATCTTTACATTTATGATGACACTGTCTACCGCCCCTGGAGTTTGAGGCGCTTACATACGAAGAAGCTTAAAATAAACCAGCTTCGTAATAATGATGACGCGGAGGTTACTATCCAACACATATCCCAGCCCCCTCGCCACCTCGTGTCCAGCACGGCTGACTACCTGGAGACTCGTATCAAAACACCGTATCCCAGCCTCTCTACCTCTGCCTTCCCGCATCGTATACCTATTCATAGATCGCCTCACCATCTGGGCCCCCCATCATCCCCCTAACACTCGCGCCCCCTACTCACCCCCCCACCCCCCCCCAATCACACCCCTTCCCCACACTCCCCCCGCATCCCCACCCCCACCAAACCGACCAGCAGCCAAAAACCTCCTCACCTCCCTATCCAGCAACTCCTCTTTCCGCTCGCACGCAGGACATATACTCGAGTGCGGCTTGAGGGCGTTGCGGCGCTGGCAGGGGAGGGTGGGGGCGCTGCAGGGGGCGAAGGGGGCGGTGATGTGCGTGCAGTGGAGGTGGAGGGTGTGTGTTGTTTTGCACATTGTGGTGGTGTGTGGTGGTTGTTTGGTAGTGTGGGAGGTCGTTGTGCTGGTGCCTCGGGGTGTGTGTGGTGGTTGTCGGTGTGGGAGGTTGTTGTTGTGCTGGTGCCTCGAGATGTGTGACGATGATTGTGTGGTTGCTGATGCCTTGGGTTTTGGATGTTTGTTTGGTGAGGGACTCGGTGGTTTGGTGGGAGGGTGGAAGTGAATGCGGACTTTTATATAGGGGTGTGATGAGGGGGATAAAGGCATTGTTTGGTGGTCGAAGGCGAGTTCTGTGGTATGGAAGGCAGTGGGTAGATAGTTCTGGAAGTTGGTGAGTTTGGGGGGTTTCTTTGTTCGTGAGACTTGGTTTGAGGCCAGCATCTACTGTCGAAGTCACAGGTGCTATCCCTGGGGGTGTTCACATGAGTCACTTTCAGAGCCTCGAAAGAGGGTGGACTTTGAAGCGGTATAAGCTCCTTTCCATCTTCCCTCGAGGACCGCCATCGAGGATAGTTCTATAACTTTGCACATAGAAAACATTAATCACATCACATGCTCACTCCTCAGACAAAGGTTCTAATAGAAAAACTCGTTGCTATCTCATTTAGTACAAATCAAATCCGCTGTAGTATCCAATCTACCACTATTGATATACGCATCTCATATAAAACCGCTGAAACAGGTAGCCGCGGCTACCCTCTTCTAAATAGCACTCATGATAGTTAAGGCCGTAAAATCCGCTAGAAGTACATCACGCTAAAGCAAAGGAATGTCGTCCGTCTCTTTGTCCCCGCGTCGCTTAAATCTGCCCTGCGGCAAGTATGGGTTATGATCTTCAAACTGATAAGTTAAATTGCTTGGAACATCCGTCATCTTTGTGCCTATATCATTCATATGTCAGCTAGTTCCATAAACATAGATTGGGGTTTATTACCTCCCAAGAGTATCCTTCCTCGAGAAAAACCTGCCACAGTATTCGCACTGGTGGCTCTTCTCCTTTATATGCACCGATTGATGGTGCCGCTGCAAATCCGTCTTCCGCCGAAACCTCTTCATGCAATCAGGCAAAGCGCAAACAAACGGATGGACTCGGTCCGCGTCATGTGTTTCCATGTGTGCTCGATAGTTATAGCTGCGGTTGAACAGCTTGCCACAGCCGTCCACTGTGCACTCATAGTTGCCATCCTCGCGCGTCGTCACTATCCGGGGACGCTTTTCCTGGCTCGGGGTTGTGCGAGAGCTCCCAGCATTTGTGCTGCTAGATCCCAGCACTACGCCCTCTGCCCCGGAGTCATAGCTTAGACCAGAATCTGCACCAGTAAAGCTTGACCCCGTGGGTGGCACGGGGGACAACCAGTCCTCTGTATCCAATACATTATCCAAGCCATATGTGTTAGATGGTTGGCCCGAAGATAGGTCGACTAGCCCGGGATGCCAATGGACAGAGTTATCCACCATTTGACTACTGCCAGGCTCATTGTAGGTACCGTTAGGTGGGTAATATTGTGGACCTGACAATGGAAATGGAATCTGTCCTGAGGCTGTAGCTAAGTTTGACGGGATAACATCCATTGAATAAGGGTTATAGTTCTGTGGTAGTGCATAATCGGCGACCTGCTGGGCTGAATTCAAATTGGTGAATGCAGACGCAGCTGATTGCTGAGGATAAGGAGACGTGAACGGCGAGCCCGCAAATGCATAGTCGCCAGTCGGGCTTCCGAAAGGTTCATGATCCGATATGGTCATTGATTGCATACTTGCATTTGCATCATTGTATGACTGTTGGCTAGAAGGCAAATATCCCCGCTCAAAATCATGGTATGACGGACTCGGAGACCGTGTATGTGAAGGTCTACTCATGTTGACGGTAGCACTGCTGGTGTTCTGATAGAGAGCCGGTGACTCAACCGGCCCAGGCAGAAGTTGATATCTTTGAGAAAAGCCGCGGAGATGTGACGACTTAAAGATAAAAATGAAAATATATGAAAGTATTTTGCATCTGGATAGAGTTGATTGTACCAAGAAGTGTCAATCCGAGAAACGAAATGGGAATACTTACACTTATATAACATCTAGCCAAAGGCAGGTGGATGTCGGAAAAGCAATAGGAACAACATTAGCCTCTTAATAATAACATCGTCGGCGGTTGTTGGATACTGAATAGGCATGGTGGAAGAGCAGTTCGGGGCCCAACGTGGCTGTCTGCCTAACTCTGCCTTGGCCGGCCCCAGTGAATCTCGATCTTTTCCACGGCGACAAGCGCTTCTTTTCACGAGAATTATCCAGGTCAAGTCTATGAAAAGACATTGCCAAGGCAGTGGACAAGGATGGCACCTCCTGTAGTTTTGGCGCAGGCATCAGTGAGGTAATTGCACATGTCCATCAGGCGTACCTAGAAAGAACTATTGACACGTCTCGAGATGCGGCAATTGCGACGGCGGAATTCACGCTCAGTTAGGCATGACTCGTCTTTTGGATCCTTTTGGATTCATAACTGTACATATTCCAGCACAATTGTCGTTTTCTTCCTGCATTGAGCAATACCGTCACGGGATATCACCCAAAGCATCTTAGAGAGTCACACCGGGGGCACAGTAGTTCAATATTAATCCGACATCCCTGCTCCCCCAGGCCGAAGCTCCGTTTTGCCGACGTTGCGCGGTTCTTTTCGCGCTGCGCGCTATCGCATCAGCCACAATCGCCCTAATCGCCCCCAACCTCTATCGTGTCTGCCTGATAAACAAAATAGGTGCGGCGTCGATATATCGTATAGCTATAGAGAGCACAGTATGTATTTGAGACACTGAAGATACAATACTTATATTTGCGGTGTTTGTTGGTGGAGTCACAATTATTAAAGGAGTAGAATTAAGGTGGATAAGGCAAGTGGGCACATGCTGCAAAGTGCTCAGGCACCACACCTCGTGCTCTAGGCGCCTCTGGAGCATATCAGCCAAACTTCTTGACCAAAAAACGTGACCTCGTTCACGTTCCATGCACTTCAACCTAACAAAATATCAACACTTCCATTTGTCTCCAAAAATGAAGTTCAACATAGAGTAGCTCCCTCCCTCAGTCTTCTGGGTTTTCTTTGGCTAATTATAGCTAGTGACCTTCCAGTTCTCTTCCCATATCCAAGAATCTACCCAGGTAAGCATCCCTCCTCAACCCTCCCTGATATCCGGCTGTGTTTGTATTGAGCGAACTTGGCTAACTTTGACTCAGAGCAATATGCGTATGCCATTATGCCTCCCTCTTATTGACACTCCGCTGACTCTTTCGTTTGCAGATACATGTGCGATCTCAAGAGTCCGTTACCTGCTCTACTCTCATAGGTGCAACTTGACTAACGGTCTACACAACAGGGACCCTCGATGCGGGGGGTCATTGTGTCTTGGAGATGCCCTCGGGGACCGGGAAAACCGTCTCTCTCCTTTCGTTGATCGTGGCATACCAGCAGTACTATCCCGAGCACCGCAAGCTGATATACTGTTCACGTGAGTGGAGCATAGTGGATTGAGATATAAGCTAATGGCCATAGGTACAATGTCCGAGATCGAGAAGGCTCTTGCTGAGTTGAAAGCCCTCATGAACTATAGGACTGAACAGCTTGGTCGCGTGGAGGAGTTTAGAGGACTTGGTCTGACAAGTAGGAAGAACCTCTGTTTGCATCCCTCCGTGAAGCGGGAGAAGAGCGGAGCAATTGTCGATGCTCGCTGCCGGAGCCTTACAGCTGGGTTCGTAAAAGACAAGAAGGAAAAGGGCGAGGACGTCGAACTTTGCACATACCACGAGGTACTATAATCAACACGCACGGTATCTATTGAAGCACTGCTAACAGACTAGAACCTGGACCTGCTTGAACCGCATGATCTGATACCAAATGGCGTCTGGACGTTAGATGGCATTATGCGGTACGGCGAGGAACACAAGCAATGCCCATATTTCACATCACGGCGAATGGTATGTTGCTGGCACTCGAAGTCCACCTCATGGTCCTAATTTCTGTAGATGCCATTTTGCAACGTCATTATCTACTCATACCATTACCTTCTCGACCCAAAGATCGCTGAGCGTGTGTCGAAAGAGCTTTCGAAGGACTGCATAGTAGTCTTTGACGAAGCTCACAACATCGACAATGTCTGTATTGAGTCTTTGAGTACAGATATTACTGAGGACTCATTACGAAAGGCTACAAGGGGGGCACAAAATCTGGAAACCAAGATTTCCGAAATGAAGGATACTGATGCGGAGAAACTTCAGAATGAATATGCCAAACTGGTCGAGGGGCTTCGTGAAGCAGATGAAGCTCGAGAAGAGGATACGTTCATGTCAAATCCAGGTGAGTATTCCAACCAGCATACATATCGAAATTGTTGTGCTTACTTCAACCGACAGCCTTGCCAGATGACCTGCTCAAAGAAGCGGTCCCGGGAAATATTCGCCGAGCCGAACATTTTGTTGCATTTTTGAAGCGTTTTGTGGAATACTTGAAGGTAGTCATGCGCCAATACGGGGTCTGTTGCCTGGACGCTAATTTTGGTGCAACTGCAGACACGGATGAGAGTTCGACAAGTAATTTCAGAAACACCCTTGTCCTTTTTAGCACATCTCAAGGAGACGACATTCATCGAAAGAAAGCCCCTTCGGTTCTGCGCGGAGAGACTGACCTCGCTCGTTCGGACATTGGAATTGACAAACATTGAAGATTACCAACCTCTGCAACAAGTCGCTACGTTCGCTACGCTGGTTGCAACATATGAGAAAGGATTTCTTCTCATACTTGAGCCATATGAGTCAGATACAGCGGAGGTTCCAAATCCTGTTCTGCATTTTACATGTCTCGATGCTGCAATCGCGATCAAACCGGTCTTTGACAGGTTCAGCTCAGTTATTATTACATCAGGGACATTATCTCCATTGGAGATGTATCCCAAAATGCTAAACTTCACAACAGTTGTACAGGAAACATATCAGATGACACTCGCACGGCGATCATTCTTACCAATGATTGTGACCCGCGGCAGTGATCAAGTGGCTATATCTTCTGGTTTCCAAGTTCGCAACGAGCCCAGCGTGGTAAGGAACTACGGGAACTTACTTACCGAATTCTCCAAAATCACGCCTGATGGTATGGTGGTCTTCTTTCCATCATACCTCTACATGGAGTCGATCATCAGCATGTGGCAGGGGATGGGAATTTTGGACGAGGTTTGGAAATACAAGCTTATCCTTGTCGAGACGCCCGATGCTCAGGAGACTTCTTTGGCGCTTGAGACTTACCGGACGGCTTGCTGTAATGGCCGTGGAGCCATCCTTCTATGTGTAGCTCGCGGTAAGGTTTCCGAAGGTATCGATTTTGACCATCAATACGGCAGAACGGTGTTGTGTATTGGCGTTCCTTTCCAATATACAGAGTCTCGAATTCTCAAGGCTAGACTCGAATTTTTGCGAGAGACATACCGCATCCGTGAGAACGATTTCCTGTCTTTCGATGCAATGCGTCATGCTTCTCAGTGCCTGGGTCGTGTACTGAGAGGTAAAGACGATTACGGAATAATGGTTCTCGCTGATCGTCGATTTATGAAAAAGAGGGCGCAACTTCCAAGTTGGATCAACAACGCCGTGATGGATTCGGACACGAATCTCAGTATCGACATGGCCGTCAGCAGTGCCAAGAAGTTTTTGAAGAATATTGCTCAGCCGTTCAAGCAGGAGGACCACGAAGGCATCAGTACATGGAGTGTAACCGATCTACAGAAACACCAAGAGAAAGAGGACGAAGAGAAGATCCGAGAGTTGCAGGATGGTGCAGCATTGGAAGACTTACGACACGGCAATGAACAAGACGTGATCATGGGCGATGAGTATGGTATGGATGATGAGGAGTTTGAGGCCGGCATGATGGAATTAGATGGATAATAAAAGGAGCGATTTCAATTCCGGTGTTTGGCGAAGCATACGCGAATAGGGTGGATGGGTTCCCACAACAGCAACTTGGCAAAAGGTATAACTAGAATGGTTCATAAAGCACGGCGTATTAATTCTTTAGTTACTCTCGGAGTACAACCCGAATACTAATTTCTGGGGTATAAATTGTTACAATATCTACATCTCAAGGCATTGTCTTCGCTTGAGTCCACATGTTTTCCATCTTCGACCTAGTCAATGCCTCCCGTGCTGTTGCATCTGTTTCGCAAACTTTACTTCCCCATTTGCGAAATGCTCTTGCTTTTTCTTCGCCCTCGAATACCAGTGTGCAGCTGTTCAGACTCATGTCTTTTAAGGCTCCTTTCTCATCTTCTCCCTTCAGCCAGTCCACCAATTCTTCTTGGTGCGTTTCCTTCGCTCTTGTTGGAGAGCTTTCGGTCCAATCAATTCGAGACAGCATCAGTTTCTTATATTGCCTGATGCTGTGTTCTCCACCTTCCACAATGACCAGGTTGAATCTTGGGTTCATGATGCATATTCCTGTAAGAGCGTATTGCTCCGCGTTTTTGGCAATCTTAAATCGATGGCTACCATTTGCCAAACTGTTGATCTTGAAAACCATGATGTGAATACCTTTGGCGGCATCCTTCTCCTGATTCAACGCCAATTTTTCGAGCTTTTGCTCTTTGGTGAGTTTTCGGTCTTCGTTCGTATCCAAATGCTTCGTGTGCCGCTCCGCAATTTCTCTGTTGACCCGTGCCTCGACTGCAGTTGGATCTTTGACAGCCTCTTCACCAAGAACACGCATGAGATTCCCCTTCTTAACTTTTGGAGGAGGTGCAGGTTCAAGACCCAGTCTAATCTTTGCTTGTTGCTCCTTAAGATCAACCATGCGACGTTGCCGCCGTAATTTGGCCTGCTCCTTCGCTGTTAAGAACATAGGCTTTGGTGCCGGCACATTTTTCTCCTGCGGGGGTTCAAGGAGAACCGGGTGTTGTATGTAGTGTGTTATAATGGAATCGGACGTGTCTAGCTTGAGTCTCTTCGGGTAGTCAATGTGCGTATAGTCTTTGCCATCCACCAAGCCTTCATCCCACCACTCGATATCAGGAGGTGCCTCAACGAGATAGTTCTTTTCTGTGTCTAAATCTTCATCGATGCCAATCTTTCGTGACGATTCTGCGATCCGCTTTTTCATCGCCTCCAAGGCGGCCTGTCGTCGGAGTGCATTTGCCTGCTGGATATACTTCCCTTTCTGGTTGAAGACAAGCTGTCGTGAATTCCTGTTCTTGAGTGTCGCTGTCTGTCCGCCCAAGCTATTATCGAAGTATGGATTGTTGCGGATATCTTCTGGTGACGGGCCTGACAAATCGAGTTGTTTTTTGCCTTTCGCAGACTGTTTCTCAAGAGGTCGTGCGTTGCCTATGCTCGTTGCAAATTTTGGCGCGACACTCTTCGAGGGCTTCCACTGACCATGATCTTCCAGTGCAGGATGTAAACCAACATTTAGACCTCCTTTCGCTTTGCTATTCCCAACTGCTGCGGCGACTCTAGCCTTCAACGAGGCAAGCTTGTCTGATGCTGATTCTGGCTTCTGGACTCGGCTCCCAGAGTCATGTCGAGGGCCCAGTACTGGAGAACCCTTTCCATGGTCCATGATAAGATCACCTTCCTCTGAAGATGTGAACGGCCTTATTTTATAAATATTGATGTGGGTGAGTTAGAGTTGTGGCCAAGAAGTTGCGATTGTGACGCGTTGTGGCAGATCTTGGGGTCGTAAGTTGGGGTCAACTGGTCACGTGGGTAGATTTTCTGCCAGCACTATTTGCTCACCGCCTGATGACCGCGGACTTTTCTGGACATTTCAAGTACTTGTGCCATTAATTTTTTTGATCTCAATGCACGTACCGCCCCAGATGTTCTGTGTCAATTCTATAGCAGAGTGATAATGAATATCTCGCAACCGGTCTCATCTGCCATTGGCAGTGTTGACTTTGCGTTTCTTTCTCAAGATGAGATTAAACGTCTGTCAGTAAAGGCCATTCAAAACCCGACAACCTTCGACACTCTTTTGAATCCAGTTCCAGGTGGATTATACGACCCTGCTCTTGGAGCTTGGGGTGATATACAGTAAGATATGCTACTCTATAATACTTCTTGCTTTTATCTAATTTTCAAATAGATGTACAACATGTCACCTCGGTGCCCTGTCCTGTCCTGGCCATGTCGGCCATATCACTCTCCCAGTTCCCGTTTACCATCCAACTTTTATGGATCAACTCCTACGGCTACTACGCGCCAAATGCGCATATTGCCACCATTTTAAAATGTCCCGAAAGGATGTGAACCTATACCATTGCAAGCTCCGTCTGATCCAGGCCGGCCAACTTAGTGCCGCTGAAGAATTAGACAACATAGACTTTGTCGCAAAGAAAGCGGCAGCTGTGGAGCAAGAAGACGAAAGCAGCGACTCTGCCGACGATAATGGGGTGGAGACCACCATAAAGCAACGACTCACGTTTGTGAAAAAGGCAATCCGGGACGCAAAAGCAACACCCTGGGATTGGAAGCTCGAGAAGAATGAAAGTGTTGCGGAAGCTCGGCGAGAGGTTATTAAAAGTTTCCTCAAGTCCATCACAGTCTCCAAAACATGCGCAAACTGCAGGGCCATTTCCAATGGATTTCGCAAAGATCGATTTGTCAAGATATTTGAGAAGCCCATGTCAGCGAAAGATGAGGCTAAGAACGCCCAACAAAATCTTAAGGCGGTCAATGCTATGCGCATTGTGTCCAAAGATGCAAAGAAGTCCAACGGATATGCGTCGGATGAAGGCATCGCCGATATAGATCTTTCGTCAAACGAAGAGGACGAAGGCGAGGGGCATACTCTCGATGTCGCTGGGGGCCTTGTCTCGAAAGAGCGTTCATCATCAGAAACCACTGCGATCTCCAAACAGAAGTCATCCACCACAGCAGCTGAGCGATATGTCAATCCTATGGAAGTAAGGGCGAGCTTGACACTGCTCTTCGAGAAGGAACAAGAAATATTGTCATTGGTCTATGCTTCTAGATCGTCGACAAAGAAACCAGCCGTTATCACTTCCGAATTCTTTTTCTTGCAAACTCTTCTTGTTCCGCCAAACAAGTATCGACCAGAAGCGCGAACCGGAGCTGGGGAGATTGCTGAGGCTCAACAGAATGCTTTATATAAGCAAATCCTGACCGCAGGTCATATGACAGCTCAAATATCGAAAGAATTGGACAACCCTGATTTAGCCGACACCAAATACCGGAGGAGAGACTTCTCGGATCTTCAAGAATCGTGGGTGAAGCTTCAGGATAGCGTCAATTCCTTGATAGACCGAGATAGGAACCCGATCCAGGGCGCTGCCGGTAAGAAAAATGAAGACGGTATCAAGCAAAAGCTTGAAAAGAAGGAAGGATTGTTCCGCAAGAACATGATGGGAAAACGTGTCAACTTCGCTGCAAGAAGTGTCATTTCTCCCGACCCCAACATCGAGACCAATGAAATCGGTGTTCCACCTGTTTTCGCAAGAAAGCTTACATATCCCGAACCTGTCACGAGCCACAATTTCAAGGAGCTACAGCAAGCCGTAATTAATGGAGCAGACAAGTGGCCCGGTGCAGCTGCTATTGAGAATGAGAATGGACAAGTAATCAACCTACGAACGAAGACTCCAGATGAACGGCAAAGTTTAGCAAACCAGCTTCTGGCTTCATCTGGTGTTGGCGCCAATGGGGCACGGAACAAAAAAGTTCATCGTCATCTCACCAACGGAGATGTCGTTCTCATGAACCGTCAGCCCACCCTCCATAAGCCGTCTATCATGGGACATCGCGCGAGAGTTCTCCCTGGCGAAAAGACGATTCGTATGCACTACGCCAATTGCAATACCTACAACGCCGATTTTGACGGTGATGAGATGAACATGCATTTCCCCCAAAATGAGGTTGCGCGAGCTGAAGCTCTCCAAATCGCCGACACTGACCACCAGTATCTTGCCGCAACGGCCGGAAAACCGCTACGTGGTCTTATTCAGGACCATATTTCAGTGTCGGTCTGGATGACGAACCGTGATACTTTCTTCGATCGGGCGACCTATCAGCAACTGGTTTACAATTGCCTTCGTCCCGAGAGCGGCCACATTATTGGCGAACGTATCGAGACTGTTCCTCCAGCCATAATCAAGCCATTCCCACAGTGGACTGGAAAACAAATCATCACCACAATTCTGAAGAATATTACGCCACTAGGATACACTTCCCTCAACCTTATTAGCAAATCCCAAGTTCCTGCTGATCGTTGGGGACCAAAGTCTGAGGAAGGCCAGGTTTTATTTCAGGATGGAGAATTGATAACCGGAATTCTCGACAAGTCGCAACTAGGACCTAGTGGCGGTGGCTTGATTCATTCGTTGCATGAAGCACATGGACCGACAGTTGCCGGGAAAATGCTCAGCATACTAGGGCGACTTCTCACCAAGTTTCTTCACATTCGAGCATTTTCTTGTGGTATGGAAGATCTTCTTTTGACCTCCGAGGGTGAAAAAACTAGGAAGGAAAAGCTCAAGGATGTCCACTTAATCGGATTAGAAGTGGCCGCCAAGTATGTAACATTGGAGGACCGGAAACCAACAGCCAATGACCCTGAACTACGAAACCGACTCGAAGATGTGTTGAGAGATGACACTAAACAGGAAGGCCTTGATGTGATGATGAACGGCAGTTCCAACAAACTATCGTCAGAAATTACCAAAGCATGTTTGCCACATGGGTTGGTGAAACAGTTTCCGAAGAACCAAATGCAGAATATGACCGTGTCCGGTGCAAAGGGCAGCGCTGTCAATGCCAACCTTATTTCATGCAATCTGGGGCAACAAGTTTTGGAAGGTCGCAGGGTTCCAGTTATGGTCTCCGGGAAGTCATTGCCTTGCTTCAAGCCATTCGAAACTAACGTGCGAGCTGGCGGGTATATTGCAAATCGATTCTTGACAGGTATAAGGCCTCAGGAATACTACTTTCACGCCATGGCTGGAAGAGAAGGACTTATTGATACAGCAGTCAAAACCTCCAGATCTGGATATCTTCAGCGCTGTCTCATCAAGGGTATGGAGGGACTGAAAGTCGAATACGATACATCCGTTCGCGACTCCGACGGTTCTATGGTTCAGTTTTTGTACGGCGAGGATGGACTCGACGTTACCAAAACGAAGCATCTAACGGACTTCAAGTTCTTATTGCAAAACATAGAATCTGTCGTGGCCCAAATGAAACTCGGAGACGACCTTGAAGTTATTGGAGAGCACCAAGAGAAAATCCAGAAGATGATGAAACGCGGCATAAAGACAGCAAAGGCAAATACCGCCGATGTGTCCGATCCCGTCTTGGCCCATTATCACCCAGGCAGGCACTTGTACTCGACCTCGGAGAGTTTCAACCGTTCATTGAGTAGCTATATCAAGGAGAACCCAGATGGCCTCATCAAGTCAAAGAGCAACCCAAATGCGTACAGTAAAAAGGAACTAGGACCTATTCTGAACGTAAAGTATCTGAAATCGGTTGTTGAGCCCGGAGAGGCCGTTGGAATTGTCGCTGGCCAATCTATTGGCGAACCTTCTACGCAGATGACACTTAACACCTTCCATTTGGCTGGTCATTCGGCAAAGAATGTCACTCTCGGTATCCCACGTCTTCGAGAAATCGTCATGACCGCAAGTAACAATATCTCTACTCCATCTATGACTCTTCAAGTCAACGAGGAGATGACGGAAGAGGCTGGCCAAAAGTTTGCTAAGGGCATAAGCAAACTCTCATTGGCGGAGGTGCTGGATGAGGCTTCAGTTAGTGAGCGAATCGGCAGAGGAACTTCACAGTCTCGGGCAAAAATCTACGACATCAACTTGAAGTTTTTCCCCCCACAGGAATACAAAGACACGTATGCCATAGATGTCGCCGACGTCATTTCTACATTGGAGAAGAAATTTGTTCCAAAGCTACAGTCTCTTGCGAGAAAAGCTCTTGGGAAGAAGAAGGGCGAAAAGAAGTTGAAGTCTGCTGCTAATACGGCTGCCGTCCCGGAAATTGGCAAGTCTGTGGGTATCATTGAAGAGGCTAGGCCTGAGGGGGAAAAGGAACCTCGCGATGAGGACGATGAGGATGAGGATGATGACGGTGATGCTACGAATGCCAAGCAAAAGGCCAACCGCGGACAGGCGGTCTCTTATGGTGCCAACGACGAAGAGGACGATGCCGTTCAAACCCAGATGGAAAGGGAGGCATCACCCGAAGACGAGGATGACAGAGATGACGAAGGGTTCCAGGGCGGGTCGCGCGGTTCAAGATTGGGCAACGACGAGGACTACGAGAACGACGAAGAAGAAACAGGCGCCGCCGACCAGGCCCTTTCTGATGACCGCCAGTCAAGGGTCATGTCCAAAAACGCGGATGTATCTCGGTTCCGATGTGATGAGGGTGGCTCGTGGTGTAAGGTCACGCTCGAGTATGATGCCAGTTCGCCAAAGGTCCTCATGCTGAATATTCTTGAGAGCGCTCTCCACGCCTCGTTAATTCAGCAAATTTCCGGGCTTGATACGTGTACATATGTAGCTGGGAAGGGTTCCGATGCTGCTGTTGTCTATGCCTCCGGAGTTAATCTCAAGGCTATGCAGATGTACAGCGACTACATCAACCCGAACAAGATCTCGACTAACGACATTGCTGCGATGCTAGAGCACTACGGTGTTGAAGCCTGCCGAGCAACAATTATTCAAGAACTGTCCGGGGTCTTCGGAGGCCACGGTATCGCCGTGGACAACCGCCATCTGAACCTCATTGCTGATTTTATGACGAGGGGCGGCGGCTTCAGTCCTTTCAATCGCAATGGCCTGAAGGGCAGTGTCAGTCCTTTCTTGAAGATGAGCTTTGAGACGACTATTGGGTTCCTCAAGGACGCCGTAATGGACGGTGACTGGGATGATCTGAGAAGCCCCAGCGCGAGAATAGTGATTGGGAGAACTAGCAAAGTTGGAACTGGAGCCTTTGATGTTTTGACAAAGGTCCCCGTTGACAGCGACACCGACCATGTGATGTCAGGTTGAGGTATTACTGGTGCGACTTGGGCTGCTTAGATCATTAAATTTTGGCGCGAAGGAGTGGGCAGTTATTACGGGCAGGTTATTGATGGTTTTTGCAAGTGATTGGAAAAATAGAAGCTGTGTATGTAAAAACGATAAGTGTTTTGTTCAAACAGCCGCTCACGATTTATTTGGAGATATGCACTGTGAGACTGACTATGAATTTGATAAATTTGCTCTGTCGGAAATATATTTCTCCGACTTAAAAATCCGGGTGAATTTAATACGTGGTATGGTGCCATAAACGGCCCGGCGATATTAATTTTTGTCCGAGACACTGTCACACAGAAAGCTCCGAGCTCGCCCCAAGAGTCATAGGGCGGCAACTTTCTCCCCCACTACCTTCCGCTCCCTCTCCCTCCCACTTACACTCCCAGACCGCCAATTCATGAAGTACCAGTCAGTACTGCAGTTAAGCCTACCAACGACCGTCAATTGCAGCTCATAGTTGAGGAAGATGGCAGCTGCGAAGGCCAATGGAGGGCCTACGAGGATTTCTATCCTTGGCAACGAGGATATCGTCGTGGATTTCGACATATGGCGCTCGTTCGTCGTAGGGGATTTACTAGAGAATCTTAAATCTTCTACCTATGTCCTCATTACCGACACCAACCTTGGGGGACTCTATGTCGAAAGCTTCGAGACGGCATTCCGCGAATCCACTTCGAAACTCGAATCCCCGCCTCGCCTTCTAGTTTACGAGATCCCACCAGGAGAGAGCTCAAAAGGGCGAGCGACCAAGGCAGAAATTGAAGATTGGATGCTATCGCACCAGTGTACAAGAGACACTGTGATCATTGCACTTGGTGGAGGCGTCATTGGCGACATGATAGGATATGTGGCGGCCACTTTCATGCGCGGGGTACGCTTCGTACAAGTCCCGACTACGTTACTTGCCATGGTCGACTCCTCAATAGGCGGGAAAACAGCAATTGATACCCCGCTAGGAAAGAATCTCATTGGGGCGTTCTGGCAACCACAGCGTATTTATATCGACTTGCGCTTCCTCGAAACCCTCCCTATTCGAGAATTCATAAATGGCATGGCAGAGGTTATCAAGACCGCCGCCATATGGGATGAGGCGGAATTTTCAACCCTTGAGAGCAACGCAACCTTGATTATGGAGACTATTCGCTCTCCTTCAAATGATCCGTCGAGCCGCCTTGCGCCAATTCGAGATATCTTGAAGAGAATTGTACTTGGATCTGCTCGCGTCAAGGCAGAGGTTGTGTCCGCCGATGAAAGAGAGGGAGGTTTGAGAAATCTACTGAACTTTGGCCATTCCATTGGCCACGCCTTCGAAGCCATACTGACGCCACAAGTCCTGCATGGCGAAGCTGTGGCCATTGGTATGGTGAAAGAGGCCGAGTTAGCTCGCTATCTAGGTGTCCTAAAGCCGGGGGCGGTTGCTAGACTGGTAAAGTGCATATCAAGCTATGAACTTCCGACGTCCCTTGACGACAGTCTTGTTAAGAAACGGACAGCTGGTAAGAAATGCCCGGTTGATGTTCTATTGAACAAGATGGCAGTAGATAAGAAGAACGATGGCAGGAAGAAAAAGATCGTTCTCTTATCGGCTATTGGGAAGACGCATGAGCAGAAAGCCAGCGTTGTGGAGGATGGGGCCATCCGGATCATACTCTCAAAGTCGATAGTTGTTACCCCTGGTATCCCAAAGTCTCTCAGTGTCGAAGTAACTCCACCTGGATCCAAAAGCGTATCGAATCGGGCGCTGGTCATGGCAGCTCTCGGATTAGGGCCGTGTCGCATTCGAAATCTTCTCCACTCGGACGATACCGAAGTTATGCTCACCGCAATTGGCAAACTAGGCGGTGCCACATACTCGTGGGAAGATGAAGGGGAGGTGCTTTTGGTGAATGGAAAGGGCGGTGATTTGCGTGCAAGCCCCTCAGAATTGTACTTGGGCAACGCCGGAACTGCATCGCGCTTCTTAACAACGGTTGCAGCTCTTTGCAAGCCGTCGACAGTCGGCTCCACAGTCCTGACCGGGAACTCTCGAATGAAAGTGAGGCCTATTGGTCCCTTGGTAGAATCTCTCCGGGAAAATGGGGTGGAAATTAAATACTTGGAGAAGGAAAAAAGCTTACCGATCGATATCGCTGCGTCAGGAGGCTTTGTCGGTGGGACCATTGAGTTGGCCGCAACTGTATCCTCCCAATACGTCTCATCACTCTTGATGTGTGCGCCATATGCGAAGAATCCCGTTACCTTACGCCTTGTCGGTGGTAAACCGATATCGCAGCCCTACATCGACATGACCACAGCAATGATGGCAGCTTTTGGCATAACAGTCACAAGATCGGATACCGAGGAACACACGTACCATATCCCACAAGGTGTTTACCAAAATCCGGCAGAGTACACTATTGAGAGCGATGCCAGTTCGGCCACCTACCCGCTAGCAATTGCAGCCATATCAGGTACAACTTGCACCATCCCTAATATTGGATCGAGCTCTTTGCAGGGCGACTCTCGGTTTGCGGTTGATGTTTTGCGCCCAATGGGTTGCGAGGTTAAGCAAACCGCAACATCAACTACTGTCACTGGCCCTCCCCCTGGCGGGCTGAAGGGATTGGAAGATATCGACATGGAACCAATGACAGATGCATTCCTAACAGCCTCTGTTCTTGCTGCTGTGTCAAAGGGAACAACAAAGATTCGAGGAATTGCCAATCAACGAGTCAAAGAGTGCAACCGCATCAAGGCTATGAAGGACGAGCTTAAGAAGTTCGGGGTAGAGTGCCGCGAGACCGACGACGGCATTGAAGTTGACGGGAAGCCTATAGGGACGTTGTTGAATCCTGAGCAGGGGGTCTTCTGCTACGATGACCATCGCGTGGCCATGAGCTTCAGTGTTCTAGCCACGGCTGTTCCGGAACCGACTCTAATCCTCGAAAGGGAATGCACAGCAAAAACTTGGCCAGGATGGTGGGATGTTATGTCCTTGTTCTTCAAAGTGCAACTGTCAGGCCAGGAAGTCGACGAAGGTCGTTTGCACCAAGAAACCAAGCCCGTGTCGTCAGATCGGTCTATCTTTATCGTCGGCATGAGGGGTGCAGGCAAGACCACTGCAGGTGGCTGGGCTTCTGCTCAACTGGGTCGGCCTCTTCTGGACCTCGACCAGCTCCTGGAACAAACGATCGGAATGACAATACCGGAACTAATTAAATCTCGAGGCTGGGAAGCATTCCGTGATGAAGAATTGACGCTTTTGAAGCGTGTCATGGTGGAGAAGCCCAACGGATACGTATTCGCATGCGGTGGTGGAGTCGTAGAGATTCCGGAAGCTCGTGACCTTCTCATAAATTACCACAAAAGTGGTGGAATTGTTCTTTTGGTCCATCGCGACACTGAGAACGTCATGAGTTACCTTAAAATCGACAAATCTCGCCCTGCTTACGTCGAGGACATGATGGGCGTATATGTTCGCCGAAAGCCTTGGTTCCAAGCTTGCTCCAACTTTCAGTACCATAGCCAGACCACCGAGAACGGGGGTCTCACCCTCGCAAGGGACAACTTTTTACGCTTCCTGTCCATAACAACAGGCGGAAGCACTCACTTTGACGAGATTAAGGCTAAGAAGCACTCCTTTTTTGTGTCCCTCACTATGCCAGACGCGGCGAAGATGCTTGACGTTCTGCCAGAGGTTGTTGTTGGATCCGATGCAGTGGAACTTCGAGTTGATTTACTTGTTGATCCTGCTTCTGAGGATGGGATCCCGACGCTTGACTTCGTCTATGAGCAAGTGTCTCTACTGAGATCGGCCATTTCACTGCCTCTAATCTTTACCATTCGGACCGTTGGACAAGGAGGTCGCTTCCCCAACGATGCACACTCTCAAGCTTTGGCACTCTACAAAGCTGCCATCCGAATGGCAATTGAATATATCGACGTGGAGATACAGTTCCCAACAGAACTACTTCAAACGGTTTGCTCTAACAAGGGGCTGTCCAAGATCATTGCTTCGCACCACGATCCTTCCGGTACCTTGTCCTGGAAGAATGCTGGCTGGGCTCAGTACTACAACAGAGCTCTTGAGTACGGAGATATTGTCAAGCTTGTCGGTGTGGCTAAGTCCATGGATGATAATTTTGCGCTAGCAAAATTCAAGAATGACATGTCCCATGAGACGCCGCTCATCGCAATCAACATGGGTGCCAAGGGGAAATTAAGCCGTGTCTTGAATGGCTTCATGACTCCAGTCTCGCACCCTGCACTCCCCTTCAAGGCTGCGCCTGGTCAGTTATCCGCAACGGAGATCCGCAGTGGTCTGTCTCTGCTTGGAGAGCTCGAGCCGCAAAACTACTATCTTTTTGGCAAACCAATCTCGGCTTCTCGCTCCCCTGCCCTGCACAACAAGTTGTTCAAGCAGAATGGACTGTCAGATGTCTACGGCTTGTTCGAGACAGACGTTGCTCAGGACATTGAGCAGGTACTTAAATCAGAGTCATTTGGCGGGGCAAGCGTGACAATCCCGTTGAAGCTAGACGTTATTCCACTCCTAGACAATCTTTCCGAGGCAGCCAAGGCCATTGGGGCAGTCAACACTATCGCCAAGGTACGTTCGTCGACGAACTCAACCACTCTCTTTGGCGACAACACGGACTGGATCGGGATCCAGAAGACTTTGGCGGCCGCAGGGTCTCAACCGGGCTCCGGGTTGATTATTGGATCTGGAGGTACTGCAAGAGCCGCGATCTTCGCATTGCAGTCCACGGGCTATAGCCCAGTCTATATTGTCGCACGATCCCCATCCAAGGTCGATGAGCTCGTTTCGTCCTTCCCTGGGCTCATCCACATTCGCAACGCTGAGGAGGCGCAGTCTCTTAAGAGCCTGCCAAGCGTCGCTGTTGGAACTATTCCATCATCGAAACCCATTGATGCCGGAATCAGGGAGATTCTAGTCTCCATCTTCCACCATAAGGAAGCTGGTGATGCTCAGCGTGTTCTCCTCGAGATGGCTTATACAGCCTCGAGCACAACGGCGCTGATGAACATGGCAACCGATGCTGGCTGGAAGGCTGTTGAGGGAGCTGAGGCCCTGATCTGGCAGGGTATCGAGCAGTTCCGTATTTGGACTGGTATTTCGCCCGAGTATAAGGATGCTCGTGCAGCTGTCATTGGAGAGTGATGCGCATTAGATATGTCGCAGTAGGTGTCCGACCACCGCCCGGAGTCGTTGGTTAAGGGCGTATAAGGAAGGATATTGGAAGGTATTGGTTGAAAAATTATGTTTATGGTGTCCAGAAGGGACTTGGTTGTTGGTAGATGTTATTTAGATTCACTTATAGCTAAATCCGACATTACTTCTGCTCGTTTCGTAATTTTAAAGGACTTGTACAACAGTAGTCAGTGCACAACTTCAGCGTCTTGCCTCTTTCCTTGTTCAAACCAGCTTCCCTCCATCATCTGAGGAGGAAGGCACGTGTTCAGTCTCCCGTGTATTGTTCAGCTTACACTCTGCTTCAGACAAGGTTCGGTCAACGTACTATTCTCACAGCTCATCATGATATTTACCTTGTGTCGTATTCAATGTCTATTTAAATCACAGCTTCTGTATTGGGAAAGGTGCTTCTGTGGCTTATAGTAATACTAATTATCTTGTTTTGTATGTAATATATATATAAATAACCCATCATCCGACTGCATTGTTATACAACAAAGAGTACAAGCGCCATCCCATCTCTTATACACATTATTCGTTTAAATTTCCCAAGTCCCCTTTACCCACCTATCTATTGAGTTGAAACACCATGCCGACCCAAAGAGATTCATAAAAGTAAAAAAAAGTAAAATAGCACGCCTTCTATCGCCAATTGGTACAAGTCGCATTCAGCACCCGCCAACTGCGATGAACATGTTTTTGATGACTCTTCTATGACAGATTACCAACCCAAACTCCAAATGGCCCGAAGCCTAAAACAAATCGCTATGCTGCATTATGAACGCTTAAAAAAAGGGTTGTAACATGTACAGTAGAAGTATTAGAAGTCTTGATATGAAAAGCATTATCCGTGCGTCGTCGCTGACGTCATGATCGGCACCGGTGTTACCGAAACCCCGTTATTTGCGCCCATGACGTCCACAATGCGACGGCCTGATGTCACTGAAACATCGGATTGGATCATCAAACACGTCGTCTGGTCTTGCCAGGGAAGTCGATCTCGGGGTGTACAACGCGCATATGCCGTGTTAGAGCATCATTGCGACTGAAGGTCTTCTCCTCGGTACAGAACTGGCAGTGTACCTTCTGCTTGCGCGCGTTGTGAATAGTGTCTTCGTGTCTCGTGAGATCGTAAGGGCGTGAGAAAATGGCGTTGCACGGTTTGCCCGTGGACGGGTTAATCCGCTCGCATTTGTGAGGGCCTGCTTGAGAATTGCGAAGAAGCGCCGCTGATGTCATGCCGCTGCCAGCATCGCTGCTGGCACGGCGAGCGCTAGTGGTAACCCCGCTAATCAGTGGAGCCGATTGGCGATGTCCCTCACGCTTGTGCTTCTGGAGTTTTGCTGGCGTCTCAAATCGCAGTGTGCATCCATGGTACGTGCAAGTGTACGTCCCACTGTCGGCATTCGATCTTGCAGGCTTTTTGAGCTCTGACGCATCTGTTGCATATTCGCCGTTGCTCGACTCCACAGACGGCAGGGCGACCGGCAGCTGAGATGATCGATCCGCCAAGTTCTGCGCCTGTTGTCGCTGCTGCAGAACAAACTGGTATTGCTGCTGCGGCATTTGTGTCGCGCCAGGTACCGATGGAGGAGCAAAGGCAAAGCTGCGGTTGCGAGGCGTCGCCTGGGATGAATTATTTGAGTATGCCGAGGAACTTGGCCGACGGCTCGTCATCATGCTCGCAAAGCTTTGCTGCGAAGAGGTATCATCGAGTTCCTGCGATTCTTGGGGGGATGGCTTTTGGAATCGGTATTGCTGGGTCTGGGGGAACAGCGGCATTGCCGCGTCCTCCTCGGTACCATGATACTCGAGTACTGCATCCTTCGGCGAAATAGTCTTTGGCGTAGATTGCTCTGGAGATGACCTCCTAATTTGCTCCTCCAAGACGCGTGCATCGTTCTCTGCCTTCTGTTGCTCTCGCATGTGTGCTGCAGTGCCCAGACGAATCTGCTGTGTCGACGACTGTGAATTGAATCCTCGGTGCGGTAATGGCGCGAGAGGGGAGCCTTGTCGGAACGGAGACCGTCTGCGAGACTGGTTTCCGAGTGGTTGCTGAGTTGAGGCACTCAAGTGTTGGCTGTTCGCAGCTTGCAGTCTTTGAGAAAATACGTCCGAGCTCTGGGAAGGCGAGAGCATCCTCGACTCCTGCGACGGGGCCGCCGATGTGAATGTGAAGTTTGGGCTGTACAGCTCATCGTTGTAAGCATCTGACATTGTCCTGTCAAGCTTTGGTATCGCATTCGAGTTGTGGTACTCTGAGTCGGGGTAAAACTGTGAGCTGCTGCCCATCCAACGATCCTGGAGGGTAGAAATCTCACCAGCTTTGCGATTCGGCTCATCGAATCCATTGCCAATTGGCGTCGCTGGGGAGCCTTGAGTGCTTGCGACGGATGGGCGACCTGAGTGTCCGTAGTCTGGAACCGACATCGTCTCGTCGTCCCTCATCATCGCGTGCTTGTCCATTGGCATCATGGAGTTGTAGTTTGTAGGTGTGCCGTAAGTGTGGAAGTTGTAATTCTGCTGGAAGGCGGCTGGTAGGTACTGGTCTTGCGTATGCGATGGCGTCTTGGAGAAGTTGTAATAAGTCGCTTGGTCAGCAACCGGTAGGCCTTCATAGTACGTCTCCCCACCAGCTGAGTCTGGTGGGAGAGCGACCTGTGGGTGAGACGTGTTGTAGTTGTAGGGGGATGCCGGTCCAGCAGAGCCCAGGGAAGACTGCGACGACTCGCGCTGGTGGCTGCGAGCTGATGTCGGCGTCAGCTTTCCGTTTGCGAAGTGCCAGCTGTTTGAGACGCCGGATTGTTCGGACTGCATCAGTTGATCTTCTTGCCAAATATCGTCGCTGCCGAAGCCTTCGGGCTCTGAAGAGGCGTAGCTGTCACTCCCGAGTTGACCGAAGAATTGGTTCTGAGAAGGAGACGGATAGTCGAGAAGCTGATGATCGAAGGAAGTTTGGTTTGGTGAAGAGTAGTTGGAGTGATCGACGAGCGAGGGGGTGGTGGCGATTGTGGGTAATAGCTGGCGTCTCGGGTATGATTGTGATGTGGAAGGTGCTAAGAGCATAACTTTTTTGATGATGGACCTTTTGCCTTTTGAGTGAGAGGGGCGAGACCCTTTATATACGGGTGGCAAAAAGTGCGGGAGGGTAGCGGAAGTGAGGAAGGAGACGTATTCGTGTGTACTTCTAAGAGTACGGAGTGGTGGTTGTAGGTAGCCAAGTCCCTGGGATAGGACTCGGTATCGATGGGGGGGGGGGGGACGTGCTTAGCGCGGATGCAAGGGCCAACGATGAATGGCGGGGTTGGTGACTGCGATGGACTACGATGATGACTCGAACCCCTTGGCCGTGCTTAGTGTTTGATTAGTGTACACTGTAGACTCTTTTTTCCTTGTGGGTGTATACGTGTATACGGCGAGTAGGCGGGTAGAAGTGCGCGTCGTGTGGCAAAGATGGTTCTCGGTGGTTCGGTGGTTCTGTGGTTCTCGGCGGTGCCTCCGGGCTTAGATGGTCATGTGATAGGGGAGAGTGTGTTGGTTATTGGTGGTAGTGTGGTGTAGTGTGGTGTAGTGTGGTGAGTAACTCTAGTGCGGTAGGCAGAAGAGAATGTTGTTGGATGAGAAGATGAGGTAAAGTAACGAGGGACAAAGATGTGAGTGTGAGTGTGAGTGTGTGAGTGGTGTGTATGTGCGTGTATGCGTGTATGTGTGTTGCGTATTCGTTGGGAGAGGTACGTATAGCAAGTATAGTAAGTATAGTAAGTAGTAGTAGTAGAGTGGGTATTGATGGGAGAATGATGAGGGAGAAAAAAAAGACAAGATGAGAAGGTGGCGATGTTTATTCCTTTAAAGCCATGTTCATGTTCATGTCTTTTTTTTCGATATCGCATGTACGGGATGGGTATGCATGTACTATGTAATTATTATGCAGTACAGGGGGGGTCTAATGGATGGGAAAAGTGTGGTGCATTGAAATTTTCAAGACCCAGATGCAGTCTGCAATGTGCAATGTGCAATATGCAGGTTATCATTTTTTTCTCGATGTGTTGTATACCCAGAATAGATACATGGTGTAGTAGAGTGGTACGTACTAAAGATCTACGTTTTTTTCCCTAGATGGTTGATGTGCATGGAGGGATTTCGCATATTTTGCATTGGGGGGGGATGGGAGTGGGATGGGGAATATTCGGCGGCTTGGGTGGTGTTGGGTGTCTTGGGTGTATTGGCTGTCTTGGTGTTGTGCTTGGGTGTCTTGGGTTGTGTGGTATGTGTGGTAGGAATACGTAGTGTGTGGGTAGTGTATGGCTCGGATTCGCGAGCGATGACGCATCTTCTACATTTTCGACAGGGGTGTCTTAGGTTCGATGACTGTAGTGGAGGTGGTGGAGATGTGCGATGGAGGGTGGGAGACATGCATGGTGGGTGATGGTGGGCGATGGTGGGCGATGGTGGCCGATGGAGTACGGTGATGGGCGATGGTGGGCGGAGCAATTCGGTACTTGTCTACACAGAATGGTACTTGGCTACGTGAGCGCGTGGCTGCGTGGATGACTTGTGGATGACTGTGGATGACTGTGGATGACTGTGGCTAGTTGTGGCTAGTTGTGCCTAATTGTGGCTGGTACGTATCTTCGTAAAAGCACTCTGTGTGGGTGTAAAGTGGGTGCAAGCGGAATTTCCTGAACGTGTCAAGCTGACTTTCCGACTTCTTTTTTTAAACAACCCTGCAGCACCTAAACAATGGTACTTGACCCGTGCCTCGTGACATGTACAGCCGAAGTACTCCCACTAATATTACTACTATTACTAAACATTTCTCCCACCTGCCAACGCTTGGTCATACTTGGTAATACTTGGTCGACTTCCAACTAACTGCCAACTCATGTACTGCCCTACCAACCCCCTACCAACCCCCTACCAACCCGCATCCGGAGCGCGGATCTAGCCCGCGTGGGTACTCTGTTGAGTTGTGTAGGACGGACTCGAGTACGACCCAAGCTGTGATGCACAGACCACACACCACACACCAAGCGTCTGAGATTGTGGCTGAACAGAGATTTCACTGCCTGTCGTCTTATCCGTGTGGTTCGCATACTGACCATGGGAGTGCCACGGGGCGCCATGGGGCTTGACATGTGTGGCTGACTCCCGCAAAAAAGTGCCACATGTCCCGGAAGTCCCAGCTCACAACGGTCCCACGTTGTCGTCTTCCCCGTGTCTGGCCGCTTTTCCTCCTCCTGTTTTCCTCACCGATCTTCGCTCCCTCGCTTCAACCCAGCTACTGTCTCTCCCTCCCCCCCCCCCATGCACGGCTGGCCGCACACTCCCTTGCTGGCCTGACACTTTTTTGACATGCGACTCCCGGACTTGTATCCCTAACTCCCGGCCCTAACTGCCAGACAGTCCCCCGACGGCGGTCGCTCGTTACCTCCGTTCTCGCTCACTCCGGTCCCATCCGCGCCCACTGTAAACGTCCGCTGTAAACGTCCCGGGCTGTAAACAGGCAGCGGGAGAATTGACCCTAATGCACATCCCCCTACGGAGTTATGACAACTGCCCTTCAACACCTCCGACCGTCCGGTTGGCCGGAGTCGCCCACACACGTCAGCTCCCTCCGTCTGTTTGTGTCTCTCTCCCGCCCAATTTTCGCTCTCACTTATTCCGCTATCTCCGCGGGGATCATTACTCCATCCCGTACATTACTGCATCCCGCACTTTTGGCCAGACCTTTTTTGTCGCATATGACGCTCTTGGCGTGTTTTCTGCTGTAGGTACTGTTCCACAGGGCCGGGTTAGCGGCTTTGATGCGGTCGGTTAGGTTTGTTGGGTTTCTCGGGGTCAGCGATCGAATCTAGATCTACTAACATCGACACTATACTGCTTTAGGCAATATTCTGGAAGTCTCTGCGTTGTGACGTTGCACGCTTGTCCCTTGCTGATTAAGCGGCCCCGGTCCTTCCGCCATCAGTGACACTCCACGGGCACGGTGATTTTCGTTGTTGGGACTCGATCCCTGTTCATGCAACATTCAGTCTCAACCATCCTTCTCATTTTTCCGTCTCTATTGCCTTGGTTTGCTTCCGCATTCCATGACATAGTATGTTTAGGATGTGTGTATGTGGTGGATATTTATTTACCCATTAGCTCCGGTGGTGGTTTCAGTCGCACATAGGAGTAGTGAAGTTGCAGGGAAAACCTATGCGATGGTGGGCGATGAGTGAGAACAAATAATCCACCATCAGTTACTTTATAGATCTAAATGCCTCGTATTCGATATCAGTAATACAGGCACGGTGTCGAACTATTGATTTTTACTTGCAGATATGTAACGTTGGTATAGTAAAGCTGATAAATTATTATACTGCGGAATATATATTTTATATTTTTAGGTCAACTTAAAAAATATTACCACGGACAACACGAGTAAAATTATCCACACACATTTAGATCTCCACAGTCACAGATACGAGAACCAAGTAGCAGAATATATGGCCATTTGCAAGTAGTAACTATAATACACCAGAAAACTCGAAGAGATAAACAGAACAGTAAAACGCAAGCGCGACTATTATTTCCATGTAATTAGTGATATAATACGACAACTGATACAGCCCAGGCGAGAACATTCCTGCCTGCCAACCGCACGTGTATTTGGAATTTCAGCACTTCCGAGTTTACAAGTAGTATAAATGCCTCGACCAGCGTGACTCTGAAATATGTCTCCAGCCTTATAGTTTCCGGCCGTGAATACGAGTTGTATTCATGCTTATTTAATAGCCGGACGCAACTCAAGATTATCGTCGGCCAAATCACAGCCACGACAGCCTCATCCCACAGAATAATCGAGTAAAGTTACGACACGAGATACCGACTACCAATACTCGTACCTACGTACAGAGCCTGATAGACAGGGCCGAGAAGTAAACAGGACGCGCATCTCGCATTTCACAAGTCACGATACGAGTATTGGGCGGAACAAATAATCACGGGCAAGCAGAAAGACGCGTCATGTGCATTTGGTGGATTTCATTATCTCGTGGGCCACCAGCCCATACCAGAAGAGTCCCCATATCCGTATGGTACAATACTTTAACACCTAAAAAGCAAACCCGTGTCCCATTGTCATCAGTGACCGCCGCACCCGCAGATTCCACCCCAGCCCATAGCCAGGGGAAGAAGATTCGTAAGAGAACATGAAAAGAAGACGCTTAACCACCGAAACCGTACAGGGTGCGACCCTGCCTCTTGAGCGCGTACACAACATCCAGCGAAGTGACGGTCTTGCGCTTGGCGTGCTCTGTGTATGTGACGGCATCACGGATGACACCCTCAAGGAAGGTCTTCAAGACACCACGGGTCTCCTCGTAGATCACTGGGGGAAAGATGTTAGAGAGTGAAGAGAAGAATCAATTGGAGCAGCGACAACTTACTGGCTGAGATACGCTTGACACCACCACGACGCGCAAGACGTCTGATAGCGGGCTTTGTGATACCCTGGATGTTGTCACGAAGAATCTTGCGGTGACGCTTGGCTCCACCCTTTCCGAGACCCTTGCCACCTTTTCCGCCTGAGTGAAGCGCGTCAGTACGATGTTTGGAAGAAGACGCGTCGCCCGAAGGCAACTGCAATGACGACAGGATGGGAGGGAGAGTACTTACGTCCAGTCATATTGAAAGTTGTTGTTGGTGAAGAGAAGTGGTTGGTGTATGGGTGTGGCGGAAATGAACCTTGTTGATGGTGATAGTCGTGGGTATTGTTGGTCGAGATATTGAGAGAAGAGAGGAGTGCTTGGAGTGGGGTGGCCGTGAGGTATAAGAAGTCGTAGGCGTTGGGACGGATCACGCAAATTAGGCGAGTTTGGGGATATGGAAGGCGCGTCTCAGGATCAGTGATTTCGGGGGATACGCTAGTCCTAATTGGCGCAATATTGAAGCGAGGAGTTTACTGGCTGGACTGTGGGGTTAGCAGCAGTCATGGGAATGCGAACAGCGTGAACAGTGAGATTTACACTTGACCTTCACATTTCGCGAGGCATAGTAGATACAGCAGAGGGTACATTACGGCAATCTCATAGTAAATTCACATAAACCCCAAAAATATGCTCATCCTGTGCCGGCCGTAGATTACTACACTACTATTACTGATATTGTTTTGATGTAAATATATAAATCACGTGCATAGTCAGTCCTCAGTGTATGGTACGTACACACGCGTAAACAAACAATGGGAGCAGTGGCTGCGGTGTTGATTCGCTAAGAGCGTGAAATCGATAGCATGTCGAGTATCTGATTGGCTGCAGACCGAGCCAAAACTTCACGTTCGATTTTCGCTAAATCTATTATCGCTCCTTATCACTCCCCAAATCACGCTAAGACATACTACCGGTAACAGAAGTAGCCTAACCCGCAAAACTGCCTATCCGCGCCTGCCTTGCGCCATACAAAAAACCATAACAACTGACAATCGAATCACCCACGCTAAGCGAATGCAGACCGCCAATACAAATACCCACCACTCCCACATCCTTCGCCTCTTCCTCTTCTTCCATCAACAACTCCACTTTCGACCAACGATAATCAACCATCCACTTCATCAACAACCCCATAACATCCATCATCATCAACAATGGCTCGTACCAAGCAAACTGCCCGTAAGTTATCACTCTATTCTTCGACCATCGATCGACTTCACCTTTTGGTGGGGCTTCGATCGCGATCGCGATGACCTCGCGTCAACTTCACATCAACACGTGCTAACAACGCAACAGGTAAGTCCACTGGTGGCAAGGCTCCCCGCAAGCAGCTCGCATCCAAGGCCGCACGCAAGTCCGCGCCATCGACCGGAGGTGTCAAGAAGCCCCACAGATACAAGCCAGGTAAGCTCATTATGCATCATCATAATCATACATGAACAATATTCTAACAAGCCTTGAAGGAACTGTCGCTCTCCGTGAGATCCGTCGTTACCAGAAGTCGACTGAGCTCCTGATCCGCAAGCTCCCCTTCCAGCGTCTCGTCCGTGAGATCGCCCAGGACTTCAAGTCCGATCTCCGCTTCCAGTCTTCCGCCATCGGCGCTCTCCAAGAGTCCGTTGAGGCCTACCTCGTCTCCCTCTTCGAGGACACCAACCTGTGCGCCATCCACGCCAAGCGTGTTACCATCCAGTCCAAGGATATCCAACTCGCCCGCCGCCTCCGTGGTGAGCGTTCTTAAATTTCTACTTGGGTTCTCGACTATCAAGATCATGCCTGATGTACGCGCAATTGCCTTGACCGCATGCCTACGGGTTTGGGTGGGATATTGAGATCGCACGTTTGGTATTGATCTGGTGGATGCAATAATGGTTACGGGGTGGGGTTTATGGGTTCGGCAATGGAGTTATCTGCCTTCGGATTTGCGTTTTGCACAAAGGGTGTGTACATTACTCGACCAGCGATAGTGCGCTGAGTCTTATGACAAATAGATGACGAATCACGATTCTTCATCACCTTCAAACAAAACCATGAGCACCACCAATACATTGACACGTGACGTGACTGTAAAAATACCAATAATAAAAACGGCAATTCACTATGAACGGCGACCCCAGGATTGTTTATGGTTGTTTGCAGGCGCGTGTAGAAATGCATATCAAGTATCTGGCGTGACGCGTCTTCAAAAGGGGACACACAATATGCTCGTACCGTCCAAAACTCTCTAAAGACGGACGACCTCAACTGAGGATTGATGTCCAACATTTAAGGTGACAGAACATGTTTTCTTTACCTCTATTTATGAGTGAGTGACTGGATTATTGATCGCAGGCCTAAGTGATTGTGCGCATTTACTTAAATTATAGTTACTGTAATTACTAACGTAAGTCATGGTGTAAGCGGCGATATGGCGTAAGCGGCGATAAGTACCCTTACATATAAATTTGTATGCAAAGGTACTTCTACATCCGAAACTAAAAACTTAAATAGCTCTATAGACAAAAATTATTAGGCTTAGCTGTTCGATATTTAGGTTCTATATATAGGCCTTTACTTAACATAAAAACACTAGTGTTACTAGTGTCTTTTTGCAACGCTAATTTAAG